>NC_091747.1:62777436-62797436 GCF_043380555.1 Nothobranchius furzeri
CTTGTGCAACAGAGGGCAATGTCATGTTTGTAAACAGAATCAGCTGAGATGGCTAACTGGAGCGATGCAGAGATCTGGGAGCACCACTTACGACCAAAGAATCCCTGATGCCGCCTCCTGTTTTGCGGAAAAGTGGCGCCATTGTTTTCTGAAACAGATGATCGAAGGGGTGTATCAGTAAAATTAACTGGGGCCCAAAGCTGAGCCTTGGGGAACCCCAGATCATTGGTGTGTCATATGATGGGTAACAAAGGCTGTGTCTATAATTTAACCAGATTTGATTCAAAACTAAAATCGTGTGTTCTGCTTTAGTATTTTGATGGGATTATATTTAATTATCTCTAAATAATCTCTGATGTGACTGAAACCAGGAAGTGCCCTGACCCAGATCTCTGGTTTTAATTCTGAATCGTGAAGAAAAGGTTCCTCTTGGTTGTGTCTGAGGTGTTTTCTGCTCACCAGATCTGCAGAAGATCTGAGCCTCATGAAGAACGGTTATCTGTGTTTTCCAGCGCAGGAATGAGAGAATGACGTCTCCATGCAGGAGTTAATCAAAGAGGAAAGTTCTTGTTCTCCAGACCCGCCTCCTCCTCCTCCTCCTCCTCCTCCTGGGTGCAGGAGGAACGGGGAGTGTAACGTGAAGAAGGCAGCTCTCTGCCATTGTTCTGGCTCTGGAAGTCTGGAGCGGGACGCGGCGGCGCTGCTCGGGTACCGGACGGCGGTCTGTCGTTATGACGGGCTCCGGTCCGAAGCTCGGGGTCCTGCTGCTGGTGGCGGTTCTGCTGCAGACGGTGGTCGTCACCATCACCGTGATACACTTCACCACGGCTCTCAACTCGGTAAGGAAACGGCACGGATAAGCGCGGCGCAGGCTTTGCGCACCGCGCGTAAGATGCGCATAAATGTAGAGAAATAGGAAATAAATTAGCGCAGCCTCAAACCTGTAAGCTGCACACTTTTAGACTAAATGTGAGAGAAACGCGCTGGTTTCGCTCTGCGTGATCCAGTTTGGCTGCTGCGCTCCCGCACGCGCGCACTTCCCCTTTAAAATCGGCACACTTTGCACCTTTACTTCTTGTTTGTGCACAAAAACAAAAGTGGAGGAGAGTGAGGAGGTGATCCGCTGCAGCCATGTTTTCTGATGACCCCAGGTTGTTGCGCGTGAGCGTGCGTTCTGTTCTCACCTGGACTCAGTCCAGTCCAACTCCTGAGCTGTTTGCACAATCAGTCATCAACCCTGATGACATGTGTGGAAATACAACCCAAACGGAGGCCAGGAGAGGGTGCTGACTCAGGCTCAGATCATAAAGTCCAACTTCAGCCCCACTCCAGGACTCCCAGTTTGACCCTGAATGTCTGCTTCTCCACAGATGAAGGAGACCTTTGCTCGCAGCAGCGTTTCCTGTCTGACCGGCTCGGACCTGCACAGCATCCCAGCTGTGAGAGGAGATCCGTGTTGGCAGGTCACTCAGCAGCTTCACCTGCTCATCGAGAAGGTACCACACCCTCAAACACGCCAGAGACGTGCAGGCTCGTTTTAGTGGAGAAATGACGGGGTTATGGTCAAACCTTCTAAGTTTTCCCATTTATGAGTTTTCCTTCTTGGATTATGAAGTCGGGGCAGATGGGTGGACGTTTCTGAGTTGAAATTCCAATTTAAGAGTTTCTGCAAAGTAAAACTGAACAATCTCAATATTCCGCTTAATGCTGACTCAGCTAATATTCTGATTTTAGCTCCATATCCATAAAACTGACTGCGTTTTAGCTCTTTGTCAACGTGCTCTGACTGCCGTCCTGGACTGATCCCAGAAGTTGTAGAAAAATCCAAAAATTACTTTCTGGGATTTTCATCTAAATCTGATGAGTCGTGGATATTTTAGGCAGGCAGCTTTGTTTAAACCATGAAACAACTCGACCTGCTTTCCAGGTGCAAGAACGGCACGAAGATTAAAAGCAACGGCATTATTAAAACACACAAGTTAATTTTAGACTTAAAAGTCAGATAAATATGTTAAAGGGTGAGCAGGTGCAGCGCAGAAGGTGCAGCAGGAGAAGCATTCATTCAGAGATTGATGAATACATGAAGACTTTCAATTTTTAAACACAAGTTAATATTCTATCACTGTGGGGACTTGACTTGTGTTGATTCCTGTTTACTATAACCCTAACCTAACCATTACTAACCATTACTAGTAGGGGCTGCACCAGGAAACGGCCCGGTGGCGTGTTTGGCCTTCAGACTGTTGGTACGATGGGAGCTTGTTGTGTTGTAGAAACCAAAGATGGAGCCCAGAGGAACTTTTAAACTTGATGATGCGTTCTTTCTCCAGAGACGGCCACAGTGGCTTCATTCCTATCATGAGTTTACATGAAGATCAGCAGGAAAAGGAAACATGCAACGATCCAAATCTGTCAGAGACAATGAGCTCCTTCATGGCGGGAGATGTGATCCTTCCTGGTCTAATCAGCTCAGGAATGTGCTTACCTGTACTTACCTGCGCCGCTCTGGAACCCAGACACAGGATGGTTCTGGGCTTCCTGGACGGATTCAGCTGGCAGAGCTGGTTCTGACAAAACCACCTAAACGCAGCTCCGTTTGAGCCCAAGCGCTGGGGAGTTTCAGTAAAACATGTTCGTCCCAAAAAAGAATCAGATTCATGAATCAATCTGACAAACGAATCCCTAAAGGAGCTCAAGATGCTTCACGCCGGATTAAAAACTAGAAAGATGCAGAAAATAGGATTAAATATCTTTATTCTCACGGGTTTTATTTCCAATGAAGCAGCTCGTTTATTTCATTTCTTCTGAATCCTTTATCCAAAATATTCACATTCGTTTGTTTTTCTGCATGTTTGAAATGTTCATTTTTGAAAAATTCATTTTAATTATTGAATTGATGGTTTTTCTTGTTTTTAAAACATTTTAACTCACCGATCGGGTCCAAATGCCGAATAATAATAATAATAATGTTGGTACTATTAGAAATAAAGGGAATGGGATTATGAAAAATAATCTCAATTATGGAATTAATGCAAAACTCTGTGAAGCAAATGCAGAAAAATACAAAATAAAATTATATTTTTAACTTGGGGTGGGGTGTGTGTGTGTGTGTGCGTGTGTGTGTGTGTGGGGGGGGGGGGTTAAAGGCATTAATTATGATTAGTTACTTAGAAAAAAGTGCGTTAAATCACAATGTGTGCCGTATATTTCAATAAATATCATCGAGCTGCACCTCAGACGGCAGCGCCTGGGCTACAAGACCGTGGAAACATTTTTAACTCGTTCCAACAAAACTAAAACTAATCGTTCTTCACGAAGAAAAGAAAGTAGACAAAACAAACTTTTTACTGTTATCAAGTTGGTAGAAAGCAAGCAGCCAGTAACTTTATCCATGTGAACTTTATTAGAGCAGGAGGAACCAGCATACACAGCATTCATCTGGTAATCCCCAGCAGAACTTCCCCTGAACTCTACGCTACACCTCTACATATTAAAAAAAACTGTGCTCTGCTGCCACCTGGTGTTCAGTTCACTACAATACATTTACAGTGTTCCATGTCCATTCACACTTCATCAGTTACACAGATACTAATATTTACTCATCACAACAAATCACACAATGGTTACCTTTAGAATGAGCTTCTACTTTGTGGTTACAGAGATATACTCATTAAAGTATGGGTGAGTCATCTGTGCCTGAACAACATTATTATTGATTTAAAAAAATCTTGGGTGCAAACAGTCTTGAATGATTAAAATGTGATTGATCGAGATTAATTAATTAATTACAAAGCCTTTAATTCATTAGATAATTTTTTTAAAATCAAGTCTAGTTTCAGTTTTTTATGTTAACATTAAATAAATAAATAAATAAATAAATTGCTTGGCTGCAGAAAATCGATAAATTATGACAAAAACACTGAAACGCGTTTTAAAATGAAGAGTCTGGATTTCGTTTTGATTTAAATGAATGTGTAGAAAAAATGTCCTGATCTGAGAAGTTGGATTCCTTCTTGGACAGAATGTCCCTCAGAGGTGTCGAACAGTCACTCCTGAGCATAGTCCTGCCTGTCTTCTCTGCACTGAAATATTTAAAAACTATGATGGGAATCAGGATAAAACCCAGAAAACAAGCTGCAGGTTTTTTTAGGGAGAAGTTTTCATTTTAAATTCTTGAGCTCTCAAAAAGACATTTTTGTCTGAAACGTCTGCCGGAGACGGACGAAGCTCGTCTCCTGAAGTTATCCGTCATCCGAGTCGTGTCAGGTTATGAAATAAACTCCTAAAGTAAGTCTTCTCTCCTGGTTTTCCTACATTCCTACATGAAGGAAGAAAAGGAAGAACTCCGAGCTGCCTTTGAAAACAGAAACTGGTTTTCATCAGTTTGTCCGTCGCTGCAGATTAACAGAGTAAAGGAACGTAAGACACGAGGAAGCAAAGGCGTATCGATTTACAGGAAGGAATCTGGTGCCCGCCTGAACACGAAGCTTCTTGTTATTCAGCAGAGGAAACTTCCCGGTGCTGCTCAGCAGATTTTCAGGGTCAAAGTCAAACAACCCGTTTTTCACGACTGCGTGGAACCAGACGTTCCCTCTTCTGCAGATAAAGTTAGAAACTGAAACTCTGTTGCAGTTGTTAGCTACGAGTTAGCGTCGTGTTTTGTCTGAGCCACAGAAACATCAGAGGAACGTTCGTCGATGCACAAAACAAAAAGCCAACAGGCGTTTTTGTGATGCTGACTAATCGTTTTCATCTGTTCTCCCTGCAGTCCGTGTCTCAGCGGTACCAGAGGCTGATCTCCACCGCCGTGAAAGGTGAGAAGCCCCAGCCTGGTCTGAGCGGCTCTGGAGCATGCAGGCGCGTGTTAGCGCAAAGACGAATGACGTCATCAATAACCGTAGAGAAACCTGTCAGTCTAGGAGAGGTCAAAGGTCAGACTATTTACACTTTATCAGGAGTGGTCATCCCAGCTATTTCACCTCTGAGGTGAAAGGTCAAAACCCCTAAAAAGCTCCGTCTCAGTCTACAGGTCTGAGTTAGCAGGTCAAAGGTCACGGCAGGATAGCTGGAAGAAGACTGAGAACGTTTGGAAGGGTTACAGGGGAGAAACCTGAATGAGTGTGGAGATTTTTACCCATAATGCACAGCAGCATGTCTGGTCCCACCTGTCAGCACAGTGGTGGAGGGTTGATGGTTTGGTTCTGCAGCCAGAGGACATCATCTGCTCCTCTGGACACACTAAAGGGGCGCTGAGTGAAAAGAGGACCATCCTGGTGCTGAAGGCGAGTCATGAACCAGGACAAGGATCCATCTGGGTTCTGTAGTGGTCCAACCTAAATCAGCTGCAGAAGAATAGAGCAGAGCTCCTCCAGAACCGCCAGACCCATAAGGTCAAATAGAAGATCACAGAGGAATCAAACGCTGATCTGCGTTTTGACTCGGTCGTATTATTGACGTTGGGTCTGATCGTATGTTTGTCTTCCACCTCCTGCCAGATGAAGTATCTCGAGTTCTGCCCTCACTGGTGATGGACGACAGGGCTTCGCCTCGCCCCAAAGTGGCTGCTCATGTCACGGGGAGCTTCGCGCCCAAACTGGAGCACGATGAAGGAGGTGGGCGGAGCTTGAACTGATCAAATCGAAGCGACTCACATCTGCTGTGTTTAATGTTTGATTCTGCTTCGCAGCGATCAGAACAACTGTTTTATTACCAATAATCAGCTGATACCTTCAGAAGAGTTTTGGCTCACTGCTGGTGTTTGACTCCAGGCCCAGTCTCAGCGGGACGGCGGGTTCAGGGACAGAAGATCTCATGGTGGGAGGGGCGTAAGGGTCTGGCGTTCCTCCAGGACGTCCAGCTGGTGGACGGCGAGCTGGTGGTGTCGCAGCCCGGCCTCTACTACGTCTACGCCCAGACCTACTTCAGACACACCCACTCCCTGGAGGAGGACGGCGAGGAGGTGGGGGACCGGGGGAAACCCCTCCTGCAGTACGTCTATAAAAAGGTGCGGCGCGCTTTCACACCTGGTTTTAGTTTTACTCCCTGTAGCTCTCAAGTGTGTGTGTGAGACGTAAAAAAACCACCAAACCTGGTTTGGTTACCACGGTGGCCCTGATGAGACGTTAGCAGCAGCTTTAACATTTCTGTTGATGTAACCAGCAACACTTCGAGGTTTTCTTTAAGCTTTGATGTCATAAAGTCGATGCTTGAGTCTTTGGGACACGTCAGCTGTTAAATATGCTCTATTATTTAAAGAGCAAGTCACCCCCTACCAGAGTATTACTCCACTCCCACTTCCTGTTTGAAAAATGCAAAAAATGCTGTCGCCTAGCAGACCGAGGGGGCGGAGCCACTAACAAATACACACACACAGGCTCACAACGACATTGTGACATCATATGGTACCAGCTAACGTTCTAGGGTACCTCTTAGCCAATAGCGATGGCAGATTTAAATTAAAATACAGTGCAGAGTTTTTACCTGACAACGTACAACACTGACAGTTTTAGGCAGAAAATTTAAATTTTAACTAAAATGCACTAAAGTGCAAAACTATTGACGACACGTGTCTGCAGCACGATTAGACACACATTTATATAGTTTATCAAGGGAAAAAAAGTTGATTTGGGGTGACTTGCTCTTTAAATCCCTCTTCTTCCTCTAAGCTGCAGGTTCCCGCTGTTTTTATTGACTCCGCTGTGAGGAGTTCTGATGTTGGAGGTTTTCGGGACTTAATCCGACCTCCCTGTAGGAGCAAATCCAGCCCATCTGGATGCAGACGGGTTCACACCATTGGGTGTTGAAGTGCGGCGTCTTCATTCTGCGACCTGTCGGGTCTCATAGTTAATGTGAGAAGTCAGGCGATGAACATGTGCTGCTCCGCGTCACAGCCGGACCTCGTTACTGACCCGGGAAACCAAACGAAGCATTTGGTAATGATAAAGTTTCCAAAGGACTGGTTATAAAATTTGGTCTGAGAATAAAAGTTGATGTGAATTCTTTGAAGGACGAAAAGTCGTAAAATCTGATTTGAGTTTTCACAAAAAGCTGCCAAAGTCTTAAATCTTTCACAATAAAAGCCTCTAAGGCGGCTTTAATCCATTTCTTTCCTGTGACTGAAGGTGAAAACGATCCCCGGGTAATGAACTTCGTGCCTAATCTCTTCTCTCGTTATCCAGAACCTGACCCGGGTTCTGGCTTTTATTTGTTGTTTGCCTTCTTGAGCTGGCAGCGTCTGAACCGAGACACACGTTGTGTCCCGAGGGTCTGCGTCCCCGAGGCGGAGGAAGGAAAGGATTCACGTCGACGTCTCTGTTTATTAGAAACAAACGTTTGTGGGTTTTAGGATCCGTCGAACAGTCTGACAGCTGGTGGTGTCCAGGAGGAAACGTGGATTAGAAAACCTATTAATCTGTCAGAATGTACGGAAAGCAAAGTGAATCTGCTTCCTTATTCCTGTTGTTCTGATCCAGAATCGGCTCTGAATTCTAAGAGTGAGTCGTGGAGGATGGCTGCTTATACTGAGCCAGGATTCTCTGGAGGTTTCTTCCTGTTAAAAGGGAGTTTTCCTCTCCACTGTCGCTTTTTGCTTGCTTAGTATGAGGATTGCTGTATAGTCACCGACACTAGTCAGTGACTTGATGCAATTTGCTAGCTTCCTTATATAGGAAACATTATTTCTGATTGGCTTAATGAACTGACCTGGATTGGAATGTTTATAATGTGAAGTGCCTTGAGACGACTCTTGTCGTGATTTGGCGCTTTATAAATAAACTTGAATTGAATTGAATTGAATTAACAGGCTGTCCTCGTTCCTGCTTGCAGGTGAGCTCCTACCCGGTTCCCATCCTGCTGATGAAGACCAGCCGGACCTCCTGCTGGTCCCGGGGCTCAGATTTCTCCCTTCACTCCGCCCACCAGGGGGGGCTGTTCCCGCTCACCACCGGCGACCGGCTGTTTGTGACGGTGACCAACGCCTCGGCCGTGGACATGGACGAGAAGAGCAGCTTCTTCGGAGCGTTCCTCATCAGCTAGAGGAGAACTTCAAACTGCTGCGGCGTCCAGATGCTTCCTGGGAAGTTTCGTCGTCCTGTTTAGGAGCAAAAGGCAAAGAAGACCACATCGCCGGTTCCAGGACAGTCGTGGGCCAAACTCATCAGATATCTGGATTTTAAAACGAGACTGGACTCGATCCAGACATCAAGCTGCAAAAATGAACTCAACATAAAAAAATATTCAAACAAAGTTTTCCAAAGTGACCTTAACAGGAATGTTAGCTCCCTCCAAATTCATCCCTTAATGGTTGATTTAATAATCAGTCGTATGTCTGTATGGAAGCTCCTTTCTGCCATATATAATTATAATATAATGATGACTTTAAAATTCTGAATTTTGGGACTTTCCAGTCATTTATGACCTTTTATCATAACAATGAGTTTGGAAAATGATGAATATGATGTCAGAATTATGACGTAAAACAAGACTGTTTAATTTTACTTTTATGACCTTCTGGAATTTTAACATTAAACATCCTAGTGTGTCATATTTAAACTTTGAAAACCCTAAAAATGGCATATTTCATCATTACAGTTTAAATTTGTGATTATGACTTTTAAATTTGTATTATTGAGCTTTTTTCTGACCTGAAAATCAAAATTCTGACATAGTTCTAAAATTTAACTCATAGTTATGACTTTGTGTCTCCCAGTAATGACTTCAAAACTCTAACCATCCAATTAACCTCGAGTTACAAATCGTGACGCGTCTTTATTTTTTAAGTGTCAGAAATGGGCTTCCGTACATTTAACTGGTGCGCGTAATAGCAGCAGTTGACCACCAGGGGTCGTTGTGAAGTTACAGGTAGCTGAAGTCCACATTTCTGCCCTCTGGTGGAAAACACAAGCAACTGCAGTTCCCAAATGAAGAGGTGGCACGATCTTTGACGTGCAGATCTTTGGTTTAAAACTGTTATAAGATGTTCATGTTGTGCTGTACTTTGTGTATTTGAATTTTTATAAGCTGAAATGTTTTCTAGTCACATGACCAACATCGGGGTGGAAGCACTGCCACCTCCTCCATCCACCTGCTGCATCAACTTCTAACTGAAACTTCTAGTTGGGTGCAGCTCTACAGCCTCTCCCGCGTGCGGAGCTGCGTCTCTTCCATCATCCCTCCCAGACGGGTGGAGTAGCTGCAGAAACGCAAAAACATCTGCACCCGTCGTTACCATAAAACTCTAAAGTCTCACACTGAAGACATTCTGAGCTCTGAACTGAACCTGACATCTCTGGTTTTTCCCATGTGACCTGAATGCAGCATTAACTGTAGCACTTAAATGCATCTTTTTATCAATAAAACTGCTGTTTTTTTTAATTCGTAAAAACGACTCAAAGCTCCTGGGAGCAAACATGTTAAAGTCTAACAAACAAACACTAAAGCGCGTGTTTGCCTGGCAGAAAACACCGGAATGTGAATGTAAATACTTCTGTAAATATGTGAAATAAAAACTCTGTTTAAAGGAAATTTGCTGTTTTGATTCCTAAAGTCGTGAAAATGGGAATCTGGTCTTTAATTCAGTGGCTCTCAAAGGTTGGGACAGGGCCCTGCTGTGGGTCTCCGAGTTAGCTTAGAGGTGCGGAGATAAAATAAATCTCATATTTTCACTTCAAGTCGTTTTATGGGAATATTTTAATCTCTGCATCCTGTTGAAACCTACAGAAATCAATGTTTTTAAACAAAAGGTCATTTTATATTTCATTATTTTTAAATTATATCACAAACTTTATTGCCATGAATATTAATACAAATTCCTTTGGTGACAGTTAAAGGGTTAAAAAATAATTTAGTACAATATGGTGCTTTTATGTTTTGTTCAGCGACATTTTAAAGTTTGAAGGTTTTTAACTGGCTTTCAGCTAAAACTGATGCATGATGACATGTTCAGGATCTGACCAAAGCTGCTGAAATTCCAACCTTTTAAAACTGGCGGTGGCAGGAGCTGTGCATTCCTGCAAGGAATGATGGGAATTGGAATTGACAAATATTATTTTATCCCTAACCTCTAGTGCAAGTACTATAACAAGGTTACAAAACATCCCCAGGTGCTTTCTATAATCTGAAGACCTCGTTTCCATTTAGACATGAAGAAGTAACTTTTAGAAAGGGAAACAGAAACCAAGCTCCCTCCTGATTGGTTCTCTTAGAAATAAGGAAATGGTATTATTTATTTAAAAGTACAAAACCTCGTTATGACGAGGGAGAATGAGTTTAGATTAAATATTTAAGGGTAATAAAATGCTGTATTATTCAGCTCAGAGCGTCTTCATAAATATTTTAGGGAGGACTCTGCCCCCTGCTGGAGCTTTTTGTTACTGCCATCGTTGCCTCTCTGTGCCCTCTAGCGGTAATTCGGTAGATTACAACCCTGAAGAAGAACACAAACAGCAGTTTTAGGATCTCATTTCTTTCTTTTTGTGGAAATATGTTACAGTTATATTACAGATATTTAAATGCCCAGAGGGAAACAAAAACAAACTGTGTGGAGACTCTAGAAACAAACACTAAAAACATGACAGGAAGTGAGCAGAGACAGGACCAGTCCGAATCGAGCCTGCGGGCGAGAACCACGCCGAACAGGAGGGTGGGGGTGGGGTGGGGGTCGTGTTAGAAGATGTCTGATAAAACCTCCAAATGTTAATAAAAACAGAACCGAAGACGAGGACAGCAGGAGCGCCTCCCTCTCTGGAGTCTTTAGTGGTTTTTAGCAGCTTCCACAAACAAAACGTGACCAGAAACAGCGTCTGCAGTCAACCAGAGCCATAAACACACAGAGGGTGGAGGAGTGAGAAAGTGCTTCATGGACACAAACACGCAAAAAGACGACGTTTAAAACAGCAAACCGGGGAGAGGAGATTTCACCGGCCGGTCGCTGACTTCAGATTCACAATTTTACTGGTTAAATACACGTTTCCTGTAAGTATACAACATCTCAGAGTAATAAGTAGTTTCAGTGGCTCACATAGTAAAACCTTCAACGGGCATGATTAGACCTCTGCTGCTGGTGTTAAAATTCACATCCTGTACGAGTAGAAAGTTTCAATAATGCTTCGTTTCTGGTGCTTAAGCGGCGTAATCTAGACTATCGGTGTGGAAATATTCTGGTTGAATGCAGATTTGCTCCTGAACTGGTTCCACTGGTTTCAATGGAACTTATAAAGTATGAGATAAAAGGTAACCGAGGAGTCCGTGTACAAAAACGTCCTTTATAAATGACACCAGTCTCCAATGATGATGGGATGTCTCCATACCTGTCTCTACACCTCAGCCGTATTCTCACACACACACACACGCACACACACACACACACACACACACTCTACTGATTTTTACCCAGAAAAAGTCGACAAAAGGAAACTATTCCTGCTGAAATGAAATCTCTGCACGTACAGTAACGCTACACACTCCTCTCCACAAGCACGGCGCAGTATAGGGCGATGGACGGAGGGTGACCCTCAGCACCGCCCGTCGCTGTAGCTGCCTTGTTCTGGCTTCGCCTCTGCAGGTCAGCCAGACGATGGCGCCCGGCGGGCGGGGAATGTGCATGACGACCGACCGGAGGAGGACCCAAACTTCAGCAGTCAAACCGCATCTCCAGCGAGTCTTCGAATGCTCGGTTGTCGTGTCCGGTGCCGGACAGGAAGGCGGCTGAGACGGGGGCACCCGTTGCCGTGGTGACGTTGAGGAGGGTGCTGCCTGGTGAGCTGCTGGCTGGGCTTCGGAGGGCGGCAGTGGTGATACTTGTGAGGTTGATGCCCAACGTGAGTCGGGTTTGTTCTAGAGCCTTCTCTGGCACAGCGAAGGCCTCCAGCTTCTTCTCTCCGTTGGCCATGTAGGAGTTCTGGCAGCCGCGGCAGATACAGTCCAGACACGCCTGGAAACAACAACCAGAACCGGTGAGAGCCGGGCTGCAGCTGGAGAACATCTCATTAGTCAGACGATTAAAGGCTAAAGCAGGGTTAGCTAGTTTAGCTGCTCACAGACTACATTATGCTAATGGCTAAGATAGCGTGGTAAGCTAACACTGTATGCTAACACGGTAAGCTATGGCTTGTGTCTCTCACCTTGCGGTTGGAGTAGCAGGGGCAGCGCTGCCCCCTGCAGGTCAACACCGAAGGGTTCTGGGTGGCTCGGCCGCACTTGCAGCCCTTCTTCTCCACAGGTTTCTTATACAGCGGCTTTGAGGGGCTGGGTGGGTGTGTGAGGGGGTGAGCGTGGGGGTGGGGGGGTACTCGGTCTCTGGGCTGTGTGCGGGGCTTGGGGGCCCCTTGCCTAGCCTTTGTATAAGGTTTCTTGTTGGCTCCGTGGTGCTCCATGGTCTTCTTCAGAGTCTTGCTAGAGACCAGCATGGTCTTGCCCGCCTTGGGGGGGCCGCCGTTGGGTACAGGAGCGAGGTGGGGGTGCGGCGTAACCGCTGAGAACCTATGCTCGTGTTTGGTGGCGGTGGCAGGGTTGGGATGGTGGTGGGTGCTGATGGCACTGACGGCGGGCTCTTGAAGAATGCTGGAGATGGGGAGGGGCTGCACCTTCTCGCTGTCGCTTTCTGAGCGCGAGCGCTTCCGGTGGGACCGCAGGGGGACACGAGGGGTTACTATAGGGGACTGAGGGGGAAGCTGCGAGTGAGGCTGGAGGAGACGAGGGGGGTCAAGGAGGTGGTGGCGGCCATTGAGATTCGACTGAGGTCCAGATGGGTGGTAGTCGGGCAGGGGGGTGGGCTCGGGCGAGGTGTCGGGGTCCGTGTCCGTCTCTAAGGTCCGGAGCACCTCCTCCACACTCAACAATAAAGGCCCCCCACCATGTTTGAGGTCATCCCCAAAAGTGCTGATGTCACAAAGCCCCGCCCCCCCGCTGCCTGTGACACTCATGCACACGGGCAGCTCTTCTGTGAAGCTCTCCTGCTTTACGGCACCTTCACCGGTTTCCACGGTGACGGGCTGAAGCGAGTCCGAACTCACTAGCCCGTTACAATCATGGAGCCCATTAGCCGTTACGGGGCTCCACTGCTCACGCTTGATGTCCCTGATGGGCGGAGCACCATCAGACTGAACCACCTCCAAGGTGGACACGGTATGGGGCAACGTCACCGGATCCAACACGTCCTCCGGTTCCGGTTCGCTCTCGGCTAAAGTTAGTCCCTCGCTGAGGATAGCCTGGAGGTCCGGCGAGTCGCCGGCAGCACTGGCTATGTGCGGTGCGAGCGGCGACTGGGTGATGTAGAGACAGAGCTTCCTGTAACAGTGGACGAGCAACGAGAGCTGCTTGTTCTCCTGGAAGCGGGTGTAGTCCTTACACCAGCTGCAGGACGGCTTCAGCTGCATCCTCTGACCCTTACAGCCCCGACACACGTAGTGCTGACACGAGGAGTTGGTGGGAGCGATGGGGTCCTGCAGCAAGTCACCTGATCCAAACAAACAAATAAACCATCATCAGCACAGGTAATCACACCGAAGATTAAATCTGAGATTACAACCATTTATTTTTATCACGTTAGCCGGGTTTGACAGCTTCCTGTTCCTTTTTTCCCGGAACTGCGCTGCTCTGGGTGGCTGCATGTTGGAGTAGCTCTGTTGACTATATGTAAGTTTTGCCTTTTCTTGAACTTTTTTCTTCTAGTTTCTCAAGAAAAACTGTATTTTTTGGACACTTTTCTTTTCGGTTTCTGGTGCTGTGAAGCTTGGAGGATTTTTACTGCTATTTTTTTTAGCTTTTTTCACTTTTTTGAACATTTGTTATGATGCGTAACCATGGCAACAAGCTGGTTTAACATCGGGAGCAGCTGATTAACATTGGAAAGGCTGAAATAATACCTCAACTGAAGCCACAAATCCCAAATGAGCTAAAACGTAAAAAGCGTGGGTGCAGAGCGGGACGGAGACAGAGAAAGAGGAAATTCAAATCATCTCTTCCATCGATCATAATGGGCAATGTGAGATCACTGGCCAACAAGATGGAGGAACTCCAAGCCCTTTCAAGGACTCAGCCAGAGTTTCGGCAGTTTCGGAACCGCTGGAGGAGATAATGCAAAGAAGGATTCTCCAGAGAATCAAGAAAATGATGGACAACCCTGAGCATTCTCTTCACAAGACTGTCCGACAACGGAAGAGTGTCTTCAGTCAGAGGCTTCTTCAGTTTGGCTGCAACACTGACCGCTACTGGAGATCCTTCCTGCCAACAGCCATTGTAATATACAACAACTCTGTGATGACTTGATTATTATTATTATTCTGAGCTACTACAGGAATCAGTTTCCCTCTGGGATTAATAAAGTATTTTTTGAATTTTGAAGGAGCCAACTGTAAACCTGAGTGGTGCTTGGCAGCCCCTCCAAGAGCACAGTAGCTCTTTGAGAGGAGCTTCCTTAGTAACACGAGCTCTTAAAGAGCGCAGCTGCAGACAGAGAAAAGGATGAAGATCCATTCATGAGAAACAACCGAGCCCACACACTCAGCTGAGCGCGTTCGAAGAGCAGCACCATCACCGAGGCTATAACCCACCAACAGCAGGACTCTTAGTCTTACACATCGTTTGTAAAGCAGACAGGTATCTGTGCAATGATTATTGTCAGAAGCAGTTTAAGGAGCAATAATAAAATAAAAGTCAGCTAAATATGTGGATCTGTGGCTTCAAGTCAGAAAATCTGCCTCATTTAAAGCAACACAACACCTTACTTCATCTCAGATTCACACAAATTAAATATAAAGGCATCAGCTGTGATGTGTGTATAAAACCACATGAATCAAGCTTTAGTTACACCTTTTATTTGGTGACTGTGAGGCAGAAGAGCCAGTTATCCGACATAAACAGCAGCAGACGCAGCCAACGCCACACGCACGGGGGGTGTGTCAACGATGGGTGTAGCTGTACGTGGTGGTGCGTTCACTGCTCCTCGGAATATGCAGCTTCACAGCGAAAACGCATGACAGCAGCTGGTCTCAGCAGCCTCAGCTTTCTCCTCATCATAGAAGTGGCTATATTTAAATCTACCGTATATGATGTTTTTATATTATAAACACATTTTTCATAACAGACTCATCAAATGTCAGATATTTACTTGACGTTCGCATTTAAAAAACACATTTATCTCACCATCGTTGTTACGTTTTATCCTGTCAGACACTCATTTGTTTTAATTGTCATAACAATTTCATCAGTGATCATCAAACATTAGCCTGTTGTTTATTTTGAATCAAAACAAACTTTTATTCTGTGATTCATTTCCAAACTTCCTGTTGATGCTAGTATTTCCGACAGAACCTTAAATGCAACACAATTTAAAGGCTCGCCCCCATTCCCCCCCCCCCCACCACCACACACACACACACACACACACACACACACACACACACACACACACACACACACACACACACACACACAAGCCGTAATAACACTGTTATAACTCACCGCAGACCAAGCAGGACAGCGACTGCCGGAAGAACGGTAGCAGCTTGCAGAGCTCCGCCAGGTCCCGGGGATCTCGGGGGTCGCACTGCAGCACCGAGCGGCTCACGGACACGTAAAGAGAGGTCGCATTCACCGGGTTCATCTCTCGGCTGGCTGGCCCGGGCCTCCGGTCCGGTTCGAGGTGTCTTTTAAAGCACGAAAGTCAAGTCAAAGCAGAGATAAACCTCCCGCTTCTCCTGTGAGGTGAAATCTGTCAGCGTCCGGGGGCTTTGGAGAGATCATAGATGGATGTAATCTCCTCAGATTCCCGCTAGTAAACCCCACATGTATAATAAAAGTCTGAGTGGAGAGAAATCCCGGTTCCACATTCCCGGTCAGATCCAATCCATACTCAAACCTGGAGTCCCGGTCTGTTCACTGGCTCCTCTTCACCGGAGGCTCGTTCATGCATATAAATGTCGGGTTATCCCCTTCAGCTCGGTTCGTTTCCATAACACATGAAATATGAAGACACAAAGCCCGGCGTGGGGCCTCTTCCTCCGCCTTTTAACGCTGCTTTCTCCCGTTTAACGCGCAGCAGCTCCAGATGAATGCACACGGGGACTTTGGTGATGAAGAGCTCCGGTTAGCGGAGGCAAACCCAGAATCCCCGGGCATGGTGACTCCGGTTCAGTGCTGGTATCGCAGGGTCCCCCTCCGGGGCGGCTCCGGTTTCAGAGCAGCCCCAGCATGAAGGCTCGGTTTGTTTCTGTTGTTGTTGGGCTCAAAAACAAACCAGGCCGCCCGGCTTCAGAGGCTACTTTAAAGTGGGAAAACCCGACAGCTACTGGAGGAAAACATGCGAGGGAGTTGGAAGAGAAGCGGATGCTGTTTCAAAAACAACAAGAGAAATGCTCCGAAGCTCCGCTGGTCTTGTCGGTGCGACTAAACTAAACCAAGCGTAAGCAGCGGACTTTCCTGGCAGCAATGGCCGCCTGAGCTGCAGCGGGAAGCCGGCTAGGAAAGCAGGCCGCTTCCCAATTCACAGAATCGGTCCCGGTGGCGATGTGGCGGAAAACAGAAGAAATTAAGTCCTCACGCAGATTTATCAGGAACTCCAGAGAGTCGGTGAAGACGAATATTCGAGTAATTTCTCTGTTTGTATTCGTTGCTATCATTAGCCGCGATGTAAACCTCAGACCTCCGGCTGTTCCTCTCACGCGCACGAGAGGGCGCTGCTTTTCAAATCTCGCGAGAATAGTAATGCGAGATATATCAAAACGTGTATTTACAGGGAAGATGTCAAACGGGAGTTATCCTTAACATGGAATTAAATGAAACTATTAAAAAAAAGTTCTAAGATAAAGTTTAATTTGTTTTGAACCTGAATGTATACTAATACAAACTTAGAAAAATGCATATATGGGTTTTGGTGTTCTGTGTTGAAAAAATATGATCAAGTTAACAAGTTTAAAATAAACCACCAGAGACCAGAGGTGGAAAGAGTACTAAAATTTCCTCTTTAAAGGGGCATTATGGAAGTTTGACAGCCAAAACATGCATAGAAATAATAAATGTCTTCTTCATACATTCTCCTGCAATGCCCTGGTCCTGTAGAATGAGCCTGGCATTTTTACTGTGATGCTCGGGTCGAGCAGGCTGCTTCATGTGCGTTCACGCTCAGGCATATTCCTCCAAACTGTTCTTTGAACGTTGTTTCACTTAATATTAAGGATATGTTACAGGTGCAGAGGATGTCACTGGCGCTTTAGCTCGCTTAGTATGATGTTGGACTTTCGTGCAGAGGATCTGGGTTTGATTCTGCACACGAACATAGTTTATTCAGAGTTTCTTTTTTACATTAATGGTATATTTTTTTACAGTAAGATGCCCAAATTTTTATTTGAGACTCGCTGAACGGCATTGAATTCACAGATAAAAAAGATGCGGGTTCAACTTTCATTTTGAAACAATTTTTCAAGCAAGGGAAGGGAATGATCTGAGCATGCAGGAGGACTGACCCATCATAAACCTTTGTCGGCTGTGCTGAAGAGAAAGGTACAGAACCAAATTATTTAATTATTTAGCTGCACGTTCTCCTGTCCTCCGGGCCACACACACACACACACACACACGTACATCAAGAATAATTTAACTACACTGAACTGCTTTAGTAATAATTTAATCTCTTATTCTGGAGTAAAATAAAGAAACAAGCTAAATCATCACATATCTGTGGCATCAAGAAACATCTTCTGAGTTCAAACACAGGGATGGAGCACAATGTTTACACCTGAACAGTATCAGGATGTTTTAACTCACAGAGGCCTGCAGGTCTTCTGATTTATGAGCATAGCGCTGATAATCCGGAGCGCTAAACGTTATTTTGCTGTTTCCGTGTGGAGCGGCAGAGAAACACATTTCTAACACAGAACCGAGTCTGGCTACCGAACCGAGCAGAATTCTGATGACATCACACCGGTGCGCGAAGGTGCGGTTCCAACCCACAGGAGAGGGAGAGAGGAGGTAAACATCGGGGACTGAACTGATGTTTCTGAGCACAACTGCGGTAAAAATGTAAAAATGGCTGTTTGTCCTCATTATCTAAAGTGTACACCCCCGGTTTAGAGGCGGCGCTCATGCAGGTGTCTCTCTGTTCCGACGCTGCTACACGTAATATTTTTAATTTATTAAGCCTACAATTTATTTTTACTCAGTAACGGAAATGATTTTAAATGTAGCGAATTACAAATCTTTTAAAAATGTACTCAAGTAAAAGTAAAAGTACAGCTTTTAAAAACGACTTAAAAAGTATAAATATACAAAAAAGCTACTCAAAGTAACGTGAGTAAATGTACTTTGTTACTTTCCACCTCTGCCAGAGACTCAGAGAGTCTATGATGCAAACACACTGACTCGCTCTCTTTCTTCATCTGTTCTTTGTTTTCGCTGACTCTCTTTGACTTTCCTCTCCAACACAAATCCATCTTTAGTCAGGAATGAAAGTTTGTCTGAAGGAAATAAAACTCGGTCAAAATGAGATATTACGGGAATGCTGCTTGGACGAGACGTGAATACCTATCAGTCTGACATCAAGTCCATGTCCTTCTTTGGATGATGAAGGAAAAGACACGGACTAGAATCCCTCACATAAGCCGAATATTCCAGATGCATTTGTTCCATTTGGGTGAGTAATGTCTGTTTTGAGATATTCAGAACGTCTCATGCAGACGTGACTGATGTACGGTTTATTATAGAAACAGCAGAAGCTAAAAATAGCTCTGTGAGCTTTAGTCTCAGTTTTATTCTGAGCAGGACATGAAGTTTGGGTGATTCCCCTCCTTCTTGGACATGTGTGCGTGTGTGTGCATGTAGTAGTTTATTAATGCTTAATAATGCACTAAATAATGTTAATAAATGGACCAGAGGAAACATTTTTGGGGTGGAAGACCAAATCAGTCCTTTTGGTGATTGTTTAGCTGTGCATTGATAATTGAAAACCGTATGCATTAAACCCATTTAGTTCAGTTTTGACAAATACAAACATTTGATTTTAAATGTTATTTAAACATGTTAAGAACTCTAAAACACTTTTATCTTCACTAAAACTGTAGAGATTTGTACTTAGGAAATGATGATGAGCATCAGTGATGTAGACACATTGTTTTAAAATGACGATAGCCATTTTTATTTAATTATATTTTCAGTTGATTTTTAACTTGGTTAAAGGAAGAATTTATGATTTGTGCACAATTGAATATGAATAATTAAAAGAAAGCGACATCCCTGGGGGGGCCATGGAGTGGCCAGTAGTTTTCTAGGCCATGGCCACCCCTTGGGGGCGTCACTGACGGCAGGAAGCTAAATGTGACTCAGCCTTGTCTGAGACGCTAAAACTTGAACATAAATGGAAACCTTCTGACTATAGTGTGTTTGTGTCGTGTTTCCATTACACAAACGTTGCCGAACACGACTGCTTCCCTTTTCTGACGGCAGCTCGTATTTAAGAGCCTCTCTTCCTGCTTCCTCCATCAAACACAAACGCCGTGAACTGCTTCAGATCCAGTTTGACGTCGCATGAAGATGTCGGCTCTTTCTGCAGGACCGTGGACCCTCCTACTGCTCCTCACTGCTGTGATGCTCTTCTCAGCGTCAGAAGGTAAAACTCATTCATTCATCAGCAGATTTCTGTGAGTGAAGCCTGGAAAATATAATAATCAGTTTTAAATAAATACAAAATGTTTCTAGACTTTCGTGGGAAAATGATTATTTATCTTAAATTACACTGATGGCTGGGCTATTTTCATATTTTAAATAAAGTCTGAAATAATCCTTAAAAATTAATGAAATGAATATAAAAGCTGACAATGAACACAGCATTTTAGATCAAAGTAAGAAAGCTGCAACGTGCACACAGGTTAACTTTCTAACCCTGACCTTCTGACCTTTTACCTGGTGCATTTTTAATTTGGCGAGAGCAGAACATAAACAACAGCATTGTTCTGAACTACTAATGATTAAAAGATGCAAACAAGTAAATAAATAAATATCCTAAACTAAGT
>NC_091747.1:62799936-62802436 GCF_043380555.1 Nothobranchius furzeri
TGTTTATTGTCGTTTGGTTTGATGGTGCAGTGCAGTTGCATGTTTTACATGTCTAGTCCAACTTTTAAGAGCCAAAGACGGTAAATTTAATTTGTTTGTGTGTTTCTGCTGATGTTCTGTTCAAATAGTCGACTTAATATACCACCTTCAACAACACTGCATTTGGAAATGCTAATTAATTAGAGCATTTGTGTTGGTTCGCTACTCCTGATAACCACAATAACACTGATATGATGTAAGATGCTATTGATAGTAAGCATATCTGGACGCCTCCCCGGTGAGGTTTTCCAGGCACGTCCAACGGAAAGAAGACCTAAAGGAAGACCCAGGACACGATTGAGAGACTATGTCTCATGGCAGGTCAGGGAACGCCTCAGGATTCTCCCGCTGGTCCAAGTGGCTGGGGAGAAGGAAGTCTAGGCCTCACTGCTTAGGCTGTTGCCCCCACGACCCGACTCCGGATGAGCAACCAAAAATGGATGGATAGTATAGTATAGTATAGTGTAGTGTAGTGTAGTGTAGTGTAGTGTAGTGTAGTGTAGTATAGTATAGTATAGTATAGTATAGTATAGTGTAGTATAGTGTAGTATAGTGTAGTATAGTATAGTATAGTATAGTATAGTATAGTATAGTAAAGTTTAGTGTAGTATAGTGTAGTATAGTATAGTAAAGTGTAGTGTAGTATCGTGTAGTATAGTATGGTGTAGTATGGTGTAGTATAGTATAGTATAGTATAGTGTAGTATAGTATAATATAGTATAGTGTAGTATAGTATAGTGTAGTATAGTATAGTATAGTATAATATCGTATAGTATCGTATAGTATAGTATGGTGTAGTGTAGTGTAGTACAGTGTAGTATAGTGTAGTATAGTATAGTATAATATAGTATAGTGTAGTATAGTAAAGTATAGTGTAGTATAGTATAATATAGTATAGTATAGTGTAGTGTAGTATAGTAGAGTATAGTGTAGTATAATATAGTATAGTATAGTATAGTGTAGTATAGTATAGTATAGTGTAGTATAATATGGTATAGTATAGTGTAGTATAGTATAGTATAGTGTAGTGTAGTATAGTGTAGTATAGTATAGTATAATATAGTGTAGTATAGTATAGTATAGTATAGTGTAGTGTAGTATAGTGTAGTATAGTATAGTATAATATAGTATAGTATAGTGTAGTATAGTATCGTATAGTATAGTATAGTGTAGTATAATATGGTATAGTATAGTGTAGTATAGTATAGTATGGTGTAGTATAGTGTAGTATAGTATAGTATAGTATAGTATAGTGTAGTGTAGTGTAGTATAGTATAGTATAATATAGTATAGTGTAGTATAATATAGTATAGTATCGTATAGTATAGCGTAGTATAATATAGTATAGTATAGTGTAGTATAGTATAGTATAGTATCGTATAGTATAGTGTAGTATAGTGTAGTATAATATAGTATAGTATAGTGTAGTATAGTATAGTGTAGTATAGTATAATATAGTATGGTATAGTATAGTATAGTGTAGTATAGTATAGTATAGTATAGTGGAGTGTAGTATAGTGTAGTATAGTATAGTATAATATAGTATAGTATAGTGTAGTATAGTATAGTATAGTATCGTATCGTATAGTATAGTGTAGTATAGTGTAGTATAATATAGTATAATATAGTGTAGTATAGTATAGTATAGTATAATATTAGGATGTGTGACATTTTTATTTTAATTACATGCAGGGAAATAATGACATTTCCATTGAAAACATTTAAAGAGTTGATTCAGAAAAGGGTAGAATGCCTCCTCCGGGTCAGGGATGAGGTCCTGCCCCAAGTGGAGGAGTTTAAGTATATCGGGGTCTTGTTCACGAGTGATGGAAAACTGGAGCGTGAGATCGATAGGCGGATTGGTGCTGCATCTGCAGTGATGCGGGCGTTGTACCGGTCTGTCGTGGTGAAGAGAGAGCTGAGTCAGAAGGCGAAGCTCTCGATTTACCGGTCGATCTACGTTCCTACCCTCACCTGTGGTCACGAGCTTTGGGTAGTGACCAAAAGAACGAGATACAAGCGGCCGAAATGAGTTTTCTCCGAAGAGTGGCTGGGCTCTCCCTTAGAGATAGGGCGAGAAGCTCGGTCATTCGGGAGGGGCTCGGAGTAGACCCGCTGCTCCTCCACATCGAGAGGAGCCAGCTGAGGTGGCTCGGGCATAGTTAGGATGTACACTTTAAATAATGAGGACAAAGAGCCGTTTTTACCGCAGTTTTGCTCAAAAACATCAGTTCAGTCCCTGTGATCCACTCGCTGTTTACCTCCTCTCTCCCTCCTCTCCTGTGTGTTGGAACCCTCACCTTCGTGCACCTGTGTGACGTCATCAGAATTCTGACTAGTAATTGAAACTGCGCCCACTTTTTCTAAGTTAAACACATCTCTTGTAACAACGGTAGTTTCTGCATCTTTACTGTTCCCCTGCGACCCCCTCCCCGGGGTCTGAGCTTCCAACACCGTCCAA
>NC_091747.1:62807436-62809936 GCF_043380555.1 Nothobranchius furzeri
GGTAAAAACAGCTTCTTCATGAAGAAAATCAACAGAAAGACTGAATGTAATCCAGCACGTTTCATTTCTCCTCCACAGAAAGACTGTGCTCCAGTCATCAACATGCCGAGTGCGTTCGAGGAGGAGGAGGAGGAGGAAGAGGAGGACCTGAACTAACGAACCGCTTTCACACAAACAGATAACAAACGTGATTATTCAGAATCAGCTGAAATCGTTGCTGTTTTCAAGAATCACACTGAAATAAAACTTTCTCTTCTTTTAATCTCTGGCCAAAAATAAATCTTATTAAATACATTTTTGTGTGATTTTTTTGTACATTTTTACTGCACTGCTTTAAAAAATAGGAAATAAAACACAAACAGGTAGTTTTATGTTAGTTTGATCCACAAAAAATAATTTAACGCATTGGTCAAATGAAAAAGGATCACATTTGATATAAAAATATAAAATATTACATCCACTAATAGAATAAAGAACAGTTTCAGTAATTTATGAGTTTCTTGATCAGATTCTTGTCTAAAACTTCACTCTCACATATAAAAGTTACTACTTTGATTAAAAAATTTGAATTTTTATGCACAAAATACTTTATAGTGATGATTTTTACTTCTTTAATATGAATAAACATTCAGGAAAGTTAGATTTATTATATTTATGCTGGATTAAAGGGGCGTAGGACTAACGCATGAACGATCGGAGTTCCTCAGGGATGGATTCTCGGACCGGTTTCATTTATTCTGACCTGTCTCTGATGTCTGATTGATTCGTATGCAGATTACGCCTTTTTTACTCACGTGCCTTAAATCTAGAAATCAAGCTGCATCCAATCAGACCACAGTGTTAAATAAAGAGTAAGACAGGTGATGCATAGAGGAGTAGTTGTCTTACAGCTAGAGGGTTGCAGGTTTGAATCCCTGCTGCAGCCTTTCTGCAGAAAGTTCTCGTGTTTCCTCTAATAGACCAAAAACATGAATGTTTGATAACTTTGGATAAAAGCTTCTGCAGAAATAAAAACACTGATGGAGCTGTCTCACTCTTCGTGTGAGTGAGACAGTTTCCTGCTTGTCTTTCAGTGACGTGCCAGCCTCTCTGGAAATGGAGACGTGATAAATGCTGTTGATCGTTTTACGTATCTGGGTCCGGTCGCTGATGCACTCCACGAGTTCCTGATTAAAACCCACAAATAAACTTTAAAAACAAATAAAAACGATTTCTCTTCTCGTCATCCTGGATAATTTTCTCTTTTAACACAAACCAGGAGCGTCTGCTTTACTTTCTACTTCAAGCTTTTAAAACTCCATTTATTTTGATCCGAATGTTCTCGTCACTGGAGACGAGGACTCGGCACGAGGAGTCGCGCGTCAGGATGTCAGCTTCAAACTCCATCTTTGAGCTCCTGATGCAAACGGTCTCTGCTAGATCGTTACTAGGCCGGCATGCAGACTCAACTACAAATAAAGGAATGCTTTATGTTTGTTTTTGCAGAAATACTGAGAATAATTTCCATTTCATCCATGAACCAGTTTCATGTGAGCTAGAGAAGGCCGGTCAGAGGAAAGCAAACATCCAAGTGTGTTATCTTAACCCTCCCACTGTCCTAACGGGGGTGACCTCGAGAGGAAAGTGGACCACTGAGCAGGGTTGATGGTTTATCCCTGGGGTCCACGTGGCAGGGGTGAGGAGTGAGCACCACCTCAGTGGTCCACTTTCCTCACGGGGTCACCCGTAAAGACAGTGGGAGGGTTAAAAACAGCTCTATGTCCTAAACATCTCAGCTGTTCATGGAAAATTACTTTATAAATCCTTTAATCAACATCTGTTTTACTGTTCCAGCACAGAACTCAGAAGAATCCGGGTTCACACGTTTGTTAAGTCATGATTTATAACTTTAACAGGCCTGAAAATCCAACTTTAACTTCCACAAGGAAAAAGCAAAGGGAACATCTCCACATTGTTCAGATGTTTGTTTTTCCCAGAGCGCGTTCATGTGCTGGAGACGAACATACGCTGCTGACCAGTAAACGGCTTTTCTCTGTCTGTGCAAAACCAAACGTGTAGAGAGATGGTGCAGCTGTGATGGGAGTGAGACAGCTGTTGGTTACTGATACGAAGATAAAGGCAGCAGGTTCCTGTGAAGCTGTTTCATGTGTGAAAACCACCGATGAACATCAGCGTCTACAGAAACGGCGTGCGTTCACGATCACACCAGTTCCGCACTTTGTCACCGTGACTTGACAGATGAAGCAAGAGAAAAGAGGAAAAGCGCTGAAACCGAGAACAAAACGTGTTAACCAGAGGCTGTCTTACCACACAGTTAAACAGAGGCAGACGGACCAGTTTTCAGTAACATCAGGCTGACATGGCGGCTCTGAAAGGCTCCAGACTTATGGTGTCACGCCTAAAGTCAATAAGAAGATGAAAAATCCACAAACTCTCACTTCCACTGTGTTTGTTGAGAAGATTAAAGGAGAGTGTTCACTCACACTTAAGCCTCCGAACG
>NC_091747.1:62814936-62892436 GCF_043380555.1 Nothobranchius furzeri
AGTTTTTTCCTTCGCAGCTCTGGCGCTAAGTCCAACCATTTTCTCCCTACAAACGTAGAGTGCTGTGATTGGACAAACCTAAAACTATTTGGTCCAATAGACCAGCTGAGGCTACAATGGAGCGTGGTTAGACCGACCTGTCGACTTAAATCTTTTAAGGTGTTTTTTTGATTTGTAATCTAGAAGTCTGCAGTTAGCAGCTATTTTAATGCAGCTAGCAGCTATGCTAGAGGTAGCTAGCAGCTATGTCAATGCAGCTAGCAGCTATGCTAGAGAAGCTAGCAGCTATTTTAATGCAGCTAGCAGCTGTGCTAGAGAAGCTAGCAGTTATGTTAATGCAGCTAGCAGCTACGTTAATGTAGCTAGCAGCTATTTTAATGCAGCTAGCAGCTATGCTAGAGAAGCTAGCAGCTATGTTAATGCAGCTAGCAGCTACGTTAATGTAGCTAGCAGCTATTTTAATGCAGCTAGCAGCTATGCTAGAGAAGCTAGCAGCTATGTTAATGCAGCTAGCAGCTACGTTAATGTAGCTAGCAGCTATGCTAAAGCAGTTACAAGCCATGTTAATACAGTTAGCCCACATAGCCCACCCTGAGACCGTGTATAACAGTTGCTCTGAATGACTGAAAATGTTTGTTTTGATTTGTATTAGTTGACGTAGAGTTTCTCTGATTCTTTAACATCCCTCTGACTCACATTTACACCTAAAAATAAAATTTTAAATGAATTTTATTATGAAGTTTGCCTTTATGCTGTTTAATTGTTATAGATCTTTAACACGTCTTCAGCTATTTTACAAAAATCTTTCAAGTTTGAAATAAACCGTTTAACCTTTTAGTTGGATTGAAGCAATGATTCATGGAGATCACAGTAGTTCATCTACTAACTCCGCCTTGTTTGTGTCTTTTTATAAAAAGCAGCAGCAGGAATTGAGAAATCTTTTAAACTTTACCACCAAAATTCCTTTTAAAAGCTGGGAAATCCCCCAAATCCCCCAACTCCCGCTTTTGTGTGGTGCAACAGCGAATGAGGAGTGGTAAAGAGGAAATTTATTTTTATCATCCCACCATCATGATTTGTGTTTCTGTTGGTGAAAGCATCTTAATACAGTGTGTTTGATGCTCAAACAGAAAAACTCCAGAAGCAAATGATTGTAAACACTCATCTTTAGAATTTCATTTGTTTCCTTCCTGTTTCCACTTCTGCTTTTCTGTCTGCTGCAAAGTGAAATTTTAGTTCATCCTTCCTTTCTTCGGATTTTTGCATTAAAGCAAAATATATTTGGAGAAAAAACTGTTCAAGGCTAAAAAGAGTCAGTTTTTTATTTTAATCTTAAAAAATGCAAACAATACTTAAAACACCAACGTTTTGCAGCTTTTTCCTTCAATCTTTTTTGGATCCTTAAAGAAGACTGATGGGATTTTTGCTAAACACAAGACATTACTAGTGTGCCTGATCATAATCTGAATCATCATTGTTGATAAGATCAACACTTCGAAGTTTAAACCCAAACCATTACTCCGCCACCACTGTGTTTCCTTTGGTGATTTTCTTCTTTTCTAAACATCTGTAACAGTCTGCAACTGATTTTAAAATCAAACTTTTGTTTAATTTGTCAATTTTTGATCTTTTCTATATATTTTTCTTCATCAAGCTAAATATTTTTGACTCCATCTGATGAGGTCACAGCCCATTTTACACAGGATGAAGACCTGATGGGGGTCTTGGTGAGGTCTTTAGGTGTTGCAACGCCTCTACATGATGTTTTGACCATGCAGAAAATGTTTGCAGTAATAAATCAGGAAGCTGGTTGCAGCATGGGGAGCATAATGATGTTAGACGAGCATAACACCAAGGTGGCTGTGTGGTCGACGGAGGACAGCCATGATGGTCTCACGGCTGGACTGCAAACACATGGAGCAGTCTATAAAGACGACCAGGAAGGGGTGGCTCCCTCAGGTCATCTTCATCTCTGCTTCTGGGTCCAGCTGGAGCTTTAATCATTTCATTGGTCAGTGTTTAAAATCACAATAACAGCTCAAAGAGAATAAACGGACATTATGAAGCCCGAAAGTTCTCCCAGCTTCTACAGAAATGATGACGCTGATTACAGCCTCATCAAAATACCCTGAACCTAGGTTCAAACCTGCATGAAACCATGAGGAACAATGTTGTTTTCGTTTCCAGAAGAAAATAGTTTAGACCACAAAAGATGATGAAATTCAGAGAAAACCTGGTGAATATTTCTGCTCAAACCCCTGATGCAACGTAAAGTCATTTCCTGTCCCTCGCTTTGTTTCCGTTCCATCTCAGCAACAACATTTCCTCCTTCCAGTGTGATCTCAGTTTCAGGTGGACGTCTTTCAGCCTCTGCAGATGGTTAATGATCGTTTTACAGACTAAAAACAAACATTAACTCAAGGAAATCCAAAATATACAAGAAAATAAGTCATAATTAGGGCCGGTGGCAACAATAAAAGCAGCAAATAAAGCCAGGCTTTATGCTTTTAACGGGTTTTAAACAGCTATTGACTGTTAGTTATTTATAAAGGAAAGTTTTTGTAAGTAGGTTCCAAAATGGCTCAATTCTTATTGAGTGCTTTTGCTACTAAAATCTATCTTCAGTTTTTTTTAATGTTTTATTTTCTGTCTCTAGAGAGAAACATGCTTTCAGTGTAAACTCCATTAGGAGGTCAAAGGTTGGAATCTTTTTGATAGTTTGGAAAATACACTGAACAAAAATATAAAAGCAACTCTTTTGTTTTTGCTCCCACTTTTCATGAGCTGAACTCAAACATCTGAAACTTTCTACATACACAAAACACCCATGACTCTCAAATATTGTTCTGAAATGTGTCTACATGTGTGTTAGGGACACTTTTCCTTTACCAAGATAATCCATCCCACCTCACAGGTGTGGCATATCAAGGGGCTGATTAGAAAGCATGAATAATGTACAGGTGTGCCTTAGACTGCCCACAATAAAAGGACACCATGAAAGGTGCAGGTTGATCAAACAGCCACAGATGTCTCAACCTTTGAGGGGGCGTGCAAATGGCATGCTGACTGCAGGAATGTGTACCGGAGTCTGTGTCAGTGAAATTAATGTTAATTTCTCTACCATAAGCCGTCTCCAAAGGCGTTTCAGAGAATCTGACAGTACATTCAACCGGCCTCACAACCACACCACATGTGTGACCACACCAGCCCAGGACCTTCACATCCAGCATGTTTACCTCCAGGATGCCTGAGACCAGCTATTTGGACAGCTGCAGCAACAATCGGTTTGCATAACCAGAGAATTTCTGCACAAACTGTTAGAAACCGTCTCAGGGAAGCTCGTCTGCATGCTCGTCGTCCTTATCGAGGGTCTGGACCTGACTGCCATCCATCGTAGGAACCGACTTGAGTGGGCAAACACTCACAGTCAATGACGTTTGACATGTTGGAGAGGCGTTCTTTTCACAGATGAGTCCTGATTTTCACTGTTCAGGGCAGATGGCAGACTGTGTGTGTGGCATGGTGTGGGTGAGCAGTTTGCTGATGTCAACGTTGTGGAACGAGTGGCCCATGGTGACGGTGGGGTACTGGTATGGGCAGGACTATGTGATGGACAACAAAAAAAGGTGCATTTTATTGATGGCATCTTGAATGCACAGAGGTACCGTGACGAGACCCTGAGGCCCGTTGTTGTGCCGTTCGTCCATGACCATCACCTCATGTTGCAGCATGATAACGCACGGCCCCATGTTACAAGGATCTGTACTCAATTCATGGAAGCTGAAAACATCCCCAGTTCTTGCGTGGCCAGCATCCTCACCAGACATGTCACCCATTGAGCATATTTAGGATGCTCTGAATCGGCGTATACGACAGTGTGTTCCAGTTCCTGCCAATATTCAGCGTCTTCACACAGCTATTGAAGAGCAGTGGACCAACGTTCCATAGGTCACAATCAACCTGATCTACTCTATGCCACGGAGATGTGTTGTACTGTGTGAGGCAAATGGTGGCCTCACCAGATACTGACTGGCTTTCTGCCCCACCAACCCCATGAAGCAAAACTGTGTATATTTCAGGGTGTCCTCTTATTGTGGGCAGTCTAAGGCACACCTGTACATTATTCATGCTGTCTAATCAGCCCCTTGATATGCCACACTTGTGAGGTGGGATGGATTATCTTAGTAAAGGAAAAGTGCTCACTAACACACATGTAGACGGATTTCAGAACAATATTTGAGAGTCATGGGTGTTTTGTGTTTGTAGACACATTTTCAGATATTTGAGTTCAGCTCAATATATATAGCTATCTATCTATCTATCTATCATCTATCTATCTATCTATCTATCTATCTATCTATCTATCTATCTATCTATCTATCTATCTATCTATATCTATATCTATCTATATATATCTATATCTATCTATATATATATATATATATATATATATATATATATATATATATATATATATATATATATATATATATATATACATATATAGCTATATATATAGTGCCAAATCACAACAAGAGTCGTCTCAAGGCACTTCACACAATAAACATTCCAAATCAGGTCAGTTCATTAAGCCAATCAGAAATAATGTTTCCTATATAAGGAACCCAGCAAATTGCATCAAGTCAGTGACTAGTATCAGTGACTATACAGCAATCCTAAATAGCAGGAAATAATACAGTTAAAGAGCAGATTGTAGAAGAAAGTAGTAGAGTGTGAAAAGTGGTCAGTGTATCCTCCAGCAGTCTAAGCCTATAGCAGCATAACTACAGAGATAACTGGATAATCTATCCTATTTAGATGGAGGCATGTTGGAGGCAGGGCAAGGGAGAATCGTCTTTACCGACTGTACACTCCACCTCCCTCTACTCCCCCACTTGTCCAGATCTAGGCTAACATCAGATTTTAACCATAGGACCTATCAAATAAAAATGTTGTAAGCCTATTCTTAAATGTAGACAAAGTGTCTGCCTCACGGACTAAAGCTGGGAGCTGGTTCCACAGGAGAGGAGCCTGATAACTAAAAGATCTGCCTCCCATCCTAATTTCAGATATTCTTGGAACCACCAGTAGACCTGCAGTCTGAGAGCGAAGTGCTCGGTTAGGAACGTATGGAATTATCAGATTACTGATGTATGATGGAGCTTGATTATTAAGAGCTTTATATGTGAAAAGAAGGATCTTAAAATCTATTCTGAATTTAACAGGTAGCCAATGTAGGGAAGCTAAGACAGGAGAGATATGATCTCTCTTTTTAATTCTCATCAGAACTCTAGCTGCAGCATTTTGGACAAGCTGAAGACTTTTAACTACATTCTGTGGACTTCCTGAGAGTAATGAATTACAGTAATCCAGTCTTGATGTAATAAATGCATGAACTAGCTTTTCAGCATCACTCCTGGAAAGGATACTTCTAATCATAGCAATATTCCCAAGGTGGAAAAAGAAAATCCTACAAACCTGTTTAACCTGGGATTTGAATGACATTGTTCAGTGTACTTCTATGGCAGAACCTTGATGTGTATACAGTTACTTGATTAATCATAATGGCGCTCCCCAGGGATCCTTACTGAGTCCTGTTTTATTCATAGCTGGAGAATCAGGATTAGCAAATGACGCATCCTGACTCTAAAAGCTTTACTTATTTAGTTTAGAGATGTAATAAATGGTGACGAGGGTCAAAATGGACCATGACACTCTGAACTCATGATTTTACTTTTCCAGATGAAGATATGATGAAAACTGCCGGTCATTTTCTGGAATTCCCCTGAAGTCAGCGTCTAATTTCTTCCGTTTGGTCAGAAGGAAAGGGATAAAGAAAAGTTGCTGATGAAGTAAAAAAACAACTTCTGCTTTCTGGGCCTTTAAGAGGAGATTTTCTCCAAACGTCCGTTAGTTTCATGAGAGGAGGCCACAGAAACACTGAGTTTATTTATTGTAATAATATTTATCTTTAGTAACATGGCCAACTGTGGAAGCCTGTTGAAAAGCGCGCTGGTCGCCTCCATCTTGTTATTGGTTTCTGGACAAACAAGTGAGACGGAGCTCAAAGTAAAACTGGTAACGAGGATTTTCTTCCACTTTTGCTCATTTTTAATTTGCTCTTTCTTCAGGAGTGTCTCAGGCAGCTGGTGTCCAGGAGTCACCGAGCGAGAGGCAGGAGACATCCTGGACAGGTCGGTAGTCCATCCAAGGACACATTTTCTTCTGTTTGGAGTAAAAAAGTGAAACTTATATCCGTTTCTGTTGTTTCTCAGGTGAGAAACTGGCTTCTTGCTGTAAGAGAGTCAGCACTAAACAGATCACAGAACCCATCCTGGGATATTTGGTCCAAAAACCCAACCTTCCATGTGTCAGAGCCGTCATGTAAGCGGGAATCCTTCTGAATTTTCCTGAATGAAACTGTCTTTTTTATTCTGATCTAATCTGTTTCCATCTCCGCAGCTTTCAGACAGAATCTGGTCTTTACTGTAATCAGATTAACCCATGGGCGCTACGCAAGATTCAGGAGTTCAGGTGAGTTTGTTCAGCAATTTACTTCAGGTTACCATGGTAACCACCACCTGATTCTTAGTTGGTTCGTCTGCCTCAAATATTACATTTTTTATTGTTTCCCCAACAGAAAGACAAAGGCTCAAGCATCCGCTCCTCCTTCATCAGTCTCCCTCCTCTCCATCATAACTACCACCACCTCCTCTCCTTCCTCCACCCTGCTTCCATCCTCATCTCCTCCTCCTTCCTCCACCCTGCTTCCATCCTCATCTCCTCCTCCTTCCTCCACCCTGCTTCCATCCTCATCACCTTCCTCCTCCACTCCACCAGTGCCAGCGGACGAGACGTTTTCAGAAAGTGATTATGAGTAGACTCACAGCTCCTCCTCCTCGAGCAGCAATATGAAAAAAGTTTCAATTGTTTGGGAGAAACCTGTAGGAACATAATTATGTTAAATTATTAAGTGAAATAATTAGTTTCTTTAAATGGTTTTAAGTTATTTAATTTATTTCTTCATGCACTAGAATATTGGGGTTTTGTTGTATTTATGAAAGTGATCAGAGAAAGAGGTTTTTAATGTTAGATTATATTATTTTGCTGTTAAAGTTCTGCAAATATGATAACTTTATTTAATAATAAACATGTCTTTGTTCTTGCATCAAGTGTCTGTTTTGTTTATTTCTGATGTTGAAAGCTGTGGCTTAAATTTAAAACTAAAAACCATAGCCTGGTTAAGGCTGTTCAACTGCAGCCCTCAAAGTCCTAAATGACATAATTTCTTCTTTGGACTCTAAGTTGCATTCTGCATCTATTTTTGTTGATTTGGCAAAAGCCTTTGATATGCTGAATCACAAATGTCTGTTGACCAGCTTAGCTATATTGGCATTTCTGATATTTCTTTATCTTGGTTCTCAAACTATTTAATAGACAGAGTGCAGTGTGTGAAGTCGAACGACTTTGTTCTCAGCCACTTCCAGCTACCAACGGTGTTCCACATGGGTCAATACTTGGTCCCACCCTTTTCTCCATTTACATTGATAATCCAGCAAATTCTGTTGTAGATTCATGTGTTCATCTCTATGCAGTAGACACGGTCCTCTACTCCGTTGGCCTTTCCTGCTATAGTTTCTAAACAACTTCAGCTCAGTTTCAACAGAATGCAAAATGCACTTTCCACATTGCATCCTCAGTTAAGCAAATCCAAAACTAAAGTCATGTGGTTTGGTAAAAAAGGTCATGTACCATCTAATTCACCAAGTATCGGCACCCTGGATGGAACATCTCTAGAACAGGTTGCTGGATAATAAAATCCGGGAATCTAGCCAGACAGTACTCTAGCTGTCTTTTTAAAAACATCAACAATTTACAGATTAGGTCAAAGCTCAGCTCCCTCAGAATGTGTTCCTCCTTCACTTCATCTGCAAGAAAATCATTGGTGCAAATGACTATTCTCCCAATGTTGGATTATGATGATGTCGTTTATAGATCAGCATCTAGAAGATTACTTCATTAGCTTGATGTTCTTCACCACACTGACATCTAGTTTGTTACAAACACTTCTTTCACCACCATTGTATTCTGTATTCTTCTCTTAAGTGGCCGTCTTTGCACACCCGTTGAAAAATCCACTGGTTCATGTTGATTTACGAAACTCTCCTTGGTTTGTCTCCTCCTTACTCAACAGCTGTTTCATATTTCATCTCCTGCATACAATAATTGATCTGCAAGCCTGATTTTGTTAACAGTTCCTTAAACTGCTTCTGCATTTTGCTTGTTGTCCTTTCAGTCTGCTGCTGCTAGAGACTGGAACGACCTACAAAAACCCCAAAAACTGGACTCACTCATCACAAAGGCAGCTTTCCAAGTTGTTGTCACTTAGACTGACTTCCAGCTATTTTATAGCTATTTATATCTACCTTTGTAAATGGCATTAGTGTGTGTATAATCATGTATTTTAATTTTTTGTCTAATTTATGCTGCTTTAAACTATTTTATGGTATAGACCTCTTTCCATTTCACTCAAAAGGCATTGCCTTTTGCCAGGCCACAGTTGTAAATAAGAAATCCGTTCTTAATCCGTTTTGCCGGTTAAATAAAGGTTAGAAAAATAAAACGGGGCAAGCTGGATGTTCTAAGGGCTATACAGTAGATGTGCTAAGGGCTAGCTAGATGTGCTAAGGGCTAGCTAGAAGTAATAAGGGCTAGCTAGATGTGCTAAGGGCTAGCTAGATGTGCTAAAGGCTAGCTAGAAGTGCTAAGGGCTAGCTAGATGTGCTAAGGGCAAACTGGATGTGCCAAAGACTGTCTAGACCAGGGGTGTCAAACATGCGGCCCGCGGGCCGAATCCGTCCCTCAAGCGGGTTAAATCCGGCTCGCGAGATGGTTGTGTAAACTTTATTTTCATACTTTACAATGTAGAGTTAAAATAAACTTATGTTTGTGAGCAAGTTTTATCTGTAATGAGTATAAATGCAACAAAGCTGCGCTCAAGGCTCACACAAGAACTTGAATCACATCCTGAAGTTGGCCGCCACTCAGGATGTGACTTCTGATGTTGATGTGCTGGTGAAAGCTAAAAGATGTAAAGTAAAATGAGTCAAATATACTTTAAGTGCTGCATGAAACTGATCTAGCTATGTGATCTGTAAGCTCTTTGAATCACTAAGGAATGTTTTTATTTGTTGATTTTTTAAATTTATTTCAAATTTTCATGTACACTTCAGGTGTTGTACTTGTACTACACTGTCCTCAGGCTCCAGCCTTGTTTTATATTGACTGTATTAAAACAAAGAAAACAATCTGAAGTATTTTTTTAATTTACCGGTCCGGCCCACTTGCGACTGGATTTCCATCAATGTGGCCCCTGAGCTAAAATGAGTTTGACACCCCTGAACTAGACGAATAAAAGACAGGGGTGTATGGTTGGCTCAGCACAAAACATGAACAATGCACGGACGACGCCACCATAGATGCAACGGCCCTACCAGAGCCAGACCGTGGTGTAAACGGGCCTTTAGAGGACAGGCCCGAGATACCTAACCAAGCTACTGGAGTTGGGAGAACCTTCTAACTGAAAGTAGACTAGCCAACTGTAGAGTTAAATCTGCAAACTGAAATCACCTGTTGCTATTCAGTGGAGATTCCAAAAAATGACCAATCAGATTAACCTATGAGGCTTAGATCATTAATATAAATATCCCGGATACTTATATCGATCTAAGTTCATACATCAGCCTGTTTGATCTAATTTTAATCCAAAGATTAATGTTTAATTTAGATAATTAAATTTAATAGCAAAGTTATTTTACATCAGAAGCTAGGATCTTTGCTTTTAAATAACCAGAAATTTTATACCTTTTGTGTGTTTCGTTTCAATACCGTGGCAAGTTTAAAAATGAAGAAATGTATTACTAACAGTGAAAGATTTGAAACGACAATTATAAAATGACAATTCATGGATGGCAATTTTAATGACAATTTTTAACAGCTTTGATATTAAACTTGTGTTAAAAGCAAACCTGTGCCTGAATGGAAGCTAAATGGAAAATACGAGTTTGGATGCGTGAATGAAGTTGTGAGAAGGTTTCTTTCTCAGAGAGTTGGAAGCGTTCTGGATGAAAATGATGTTTTGAGGCTAACTGAGTTATTTAGAGAGAAACAGCCTCAAACGCATTCCCGTGTGCTACCTCACCCAAACAGGACCCTCATGTGGATCCGGAGATCAGGAGGATGTGGTTCATCCAAGATGACACTCAGTCTGGTGGGGAGACGCAAGTGTCCGATCGTCTGGTCCAGAGTTGTCCTGGGTACACGGGTGTCAGCGTATGGTAGATGGACGTTCTCGTCTGAACTTCAGACATCAATGACTCTGGGAGAGTCTTCGTTAGCTGGTTACAGTTCGTTTATTCTTTAGCTATTCTAGTCGGCGTGACTGAACAGCAGGTGGAGATTCAGGGACGGCCGTTCCCCTATCTCCGAGGTGTTGGTTCAAGAACTGGTTCTGAAGCTGGGGATGGTTAGTTTTACCAAGCTCCAGGACACGCCCACCCTCTCAGGAAGAAAGCTTTGATCATGCGTAAAAACATGTGTGAAGTATTTACCTTGAAGTGAATCCTGCATGAGCTGGACACGTGCAAAAGCATCTTCTGGTTACTGAATAAAAATTACTGATTATCATGAATAATAATTATTATTAACCAAAGGTTAATAAGTCATTTCATTAATTAGAATGCATTTACTAACTAACCCTAACCCATTTATGAAAAGGATGATTATTTATGATGATTATTATAAACCTTACTAATTATAAGCTTTTATTGAGTTATTTGATAATAGTTGAAGATGTCCTTCATCTTGGGATGGACACAGATAAACAGTCAGGCTGATGATTATTCTTCAGACACTCCGGCTCCTGATGGCTTTAATCTGTGGATAAAGGCTATATCTTGACCCAGCTGTGACCTAGCTGGAACGTGGACTTTGTCCCAGAAAGACGGTCATCCATAACGCTACCCAACACATTCCCACACCCAAGGCGTCAAAATATGACGCGTGTGACCAAGCCTCAATATATGACAATTCGGGTCGCCCCAGCGCGTCAGGAGATGACGATCAGGAACACGCTGGGTCAAGTGGCTCCGCTGGCGTCACTGTTTGACGCGTGCGGTCACACGGACATTATTCGACTATTTAACCTTCTTTTCACCCCAATCCTAATCTTAAGGTGACCTTAAGGTTAGGATTGGGTGAGGGGAAGGTTAAGTAGTTCACAAGTAGTTCTAATGTCCGTCTCACCACCGGCGTCGGATACCGACGCTCTGGGGCGCTGCGTCATCTGTTTGTCCCTGATCGTCGTCTCCTGACGCGCTGGGGCGACCCGAATCGTCATTTATTGAGGCTTGGTCACACGCGTCATATTTTGACGCCTTGGGTGTGAGAATGTGTTGCACTAGCAGAAAAAACTAAAACTATTCATCTTAAATTATGGTGACTAAAAACCCAATCAGAGTTTTAAGTTGCTGAGATCACCGTAGCAACAGCATATTTCTATATTAGGCCCATGAGTGATCGTGTGTCCTGAGTTATAAACGATAAGGCTGTGAGTAAAGGGACTCGGAGGTTTGGAAACGTTTGTTTGTTTTTGAGCAGCAGAACCTTGTGACTATGAACATGAACAGTTGTGACATAAATGAGACTTCCACAAAACAAAAAACACCTGTAAAACTAAAAGTAGGCCCAGTTTTCACTAATCTGCAACAGATTAGCTTCATTTCTTAATGAAAGGTCCAGATTAGAGGGTTTTGGCACCGGCGTGACCTCTGAACTCTCAGCGTGACTCCCATGTTGTTGGTCATTGAGTGAAGTCATTGTCTAACTCTTTCATGTTCACAGAGGTGGAGGAAGAAAGCAGGAAGATGATTACACAACTTCTGCTTTATAATGAGGCTTTTTTCTCCACAAGTTCAGTCGAGTTGTTCTGAGGGACCGGAGACGACGGACCAGCAGAACATCTTCTGGGGTAAACATCCTCGCCACGATGAGCTGGAGCCTGGGCTTCAGCCTGGTCTTAGCCCTTGTGGGCTTTTCTTCTGGACTTCCAGGTGAGACAGACCTTCTACAGACTCTTGTGCACGCTTTTAAAATCTGGTTAAATATTAAAAGCTGATGATTTTCAGATGAGAAGCTGAATTCCTGCTGCCAGAAGGTCAGCAGTGAAGAGATCGCAGAACCGATCCTGAGGTACAACGTTCAGAGAGCCAGTCCTCCGTGTGTCACCGCCGTCATGTGAGTCAAAACGAGGCAACTTTAATAATCCCAGTTAAAAGGATTTGATTTGTTGGACAGAAATCTGATTTAAAAAGCTTTTATCAGTGATTCCACTTTTTAATCTCACCAAATGTGTTAATGAACGATTATCGACTTCGGATTTTCCTGCAGTTTTCACACAGAGACGGGCCGTTACTGCAGTCAGCTGACCGCTCCCTGGGTCCGACGCAAGATCACAGAACTCAGGTGAGTTCAGTACAAAAGCCCAGGGGCATGTGCATGTGTGTGTGTGTGTGGGGGGGGGGGGGGGGGGGGGGATTTTGCTTAAAACCTAAGGGGGAGGGATGGACGCAGGTGACCGGTTGCCATGGTGATTTTGATGGTGGATAAAAGAGTTAAGTTGATTAGACAGTGGTGGATACCATGGTGACCCTAACAGTTACTGGTGGTTACCACGGTGACCTTGATGAGCTGCTTACAGCAGCTTTAACATTTCTGTAGATCTCGGTTCTACATTTTTACATCAGAGTGTTTCCTCTCATTGGTGCTGGACTCTCAGGCCGTAGCTGGACTGGAGCCTTTTGGCACCAGATTTAGTTTGTTTTAAAACACTAAAGAAGTTAGGTGTAAACTTGTTACCAAGTTCGTTTCCCATCATTGAGGGTCATTTTGCATATTTCACTTCCTGAAGATCAAAGGAGGAAAAAACCCTTGAAGCAGCTTTTAGTATTTAGCCCAAAAGCACAAATCTGGAGGAAAAAACTGAAGTTTAACTTTCACACTTGTCTAATCTGTCCTTCAGGAGAGCAAAAGCTAAGTCACCACCATCACTATCACCACCATCACCATCATCACCACCATCACTATCACCACCATCACCATCATCACCACCATCACTATCACCACCATCACCATCATCACCACCATCACCATCATCACCACCATCACTATCACCACCATCACTATCATCATCACCACCATCACCATCATCATCATCACCACCATCACCATCATCATCATCATCATCACCACCATCACCATCATCACCACCATCACTATCACCACCATCACTATCATCACCACCATCACTATCACCACCATCACCATCATCACCACCATCACTATCACCACCATCACCATCATCACCACCATCACTATCACCACCATCACCATCATCACCACCATCACCATCATCACCACCATCACTATCACCACCATCACTATCATCACCACCACCATCACCATCATCATCATCACCACCATCACCATCATCACCACCATCACTATCACCACCATCACCATCATCACCACCATCACCATCATCACCACCATCACTATCATCACCACCATCACCATCATCATCATCACCACCATCACCATCACCATCATCATCACCACCATCACCATCATCACCACCATCACTATCACCACCATCACCATCATCACCACCATCACTATCACCACCATCACCATCATCACCACCATCACTATCATCACCACCATCACCATCATCATCATCACCACCATCACCATCATCACCACCATCATCATCATCACCACCATCACCATCATCACCACCATCACTATCACCACCATCACTATCATCACCACCATCACCATCATCATCATCACCACCATCACCATCACCATCATCATCATCATCATCACCACCATCACCATCATCACCACCATCACTATCATCATCATCATCATCACCATCGTCACCATCATCATCATCACCACCATCACTATCATCATCATCATCATCATCACCACCATCACTATCATCATCATCATCATCACCATCGTCACCATCATCATCATCACCACCATCACTATCATCATCATCATCATCACCATCGTCACCATCATCATCATCACCATCACCACCATCATCACCATCACCATCACCATCACCACCATCACCATCATCACCACCATCACTATCATCATCATCATCATCACCATCGTCACCATCATCATCATCACCACCATCACTATCATCATCATCATCATCACCATCGTCACCATCATCATCATCACCATCATCACCATCATTATCACCACCATCACTATTGTCACCATCATCACCACCATTTTCATCATCATCATCACCATCAGCATCTGCATCACCACCATCATCACCATCACCATCTTCATCACCACCATCACCATCATCTGTCTCCACCTCAGCTCATCCTTCATCCTCCACCCTGTCCACCAATCAGACCTCCTGAAGATGAAGGTCCTCCACAGCCAGTAAAAATACCCATCATGCATCAGTGCTATTGTGGACACATGAGAATATTCTAAGCTGTTACCTTAATATTAAGGACCTCTGAATGTATTTTGAATTAAATATTTTATTTAAGTGAACTAATTGACTCATAAATTTGTATTTTTTAATCCCAAATCTTTATAAAAATTCTGATGTTGGCAAAAGTTTGAACTTTTCACCACAAAATTAAAATGTAAATAACTTTATTCTGAAAAAAATGTGATGGATTTATTGGTTTTTATTTGTTTACAAACAGAAAGATTCTGGTTCTGAGCCCACACTGATCGGTTTTCCTGCTGAGTTTACAAACTAAACCACATCTTATTTATTATAGCCGATAACCAGACTGATGTTTAAAGTCGGATGAGTTATTATCCGCATGAACACAACATTTAAAGCTTCTTTTCCTCTATTCGGACCTGAAGTTTAACTCTGGACGGGTTTTTGTTGAAACACCTTCAGGAGGAAGTGGCGTGTCGAGTTAATGTCAACATTTCTGCTTCAGGATGTGGTTTGATGTAGAGCCTGGACTGAAGCCCTAGGTCCTCGGGTCGGGTCGGCCCGACGGCCCTCGGGCCGGGCTTCAGGCCAACAACTGTGAAATTACCTCAGACATGGGCCGGGCGCCTTTATTTTTAATCGAATTCATAAAAAAAATTGAAACACAAACGCAGCAGTAGAGCCCTGCGCGGGACTGTTTTCTTCATCCTGCTCCTGCCCGCTAAATTTCTGACCATTACCGCCTGCAACCGCAGCGTGCATGTCTACTCCCACCCGCAACCGCAAAACTCGGAGAAATTATTACCTCACAATAAAAGAGATGTACTGAGTTTGCGTCCTCTCTGGTCCTGGAGAAAACATGTCACAACCCGCGGCTCTTCATCCATCTGATGCGGCTCTCTGTGCTTGTAAATTAATGAATGGATATTTAAATAAAATGCTTTAAATTTTACTGCATTAATTTTACATCTGTAAGTCAATTCTATGTAAAGATTGTCTGCGTAAACCTGAACAGGTCCAACCCGGTCTTACTGTGAGACCGGGTTGACTCACGCTTGTGCGTAATCATATCGGCGCTTCCTGAGCTGAAGAGATTCTGGGATTCTCCTCCTGGATGCGTCGCCACATTGGAGATAGGAAAAAGCACTGTTCAGCCAAAGTTTCATAATCAGGGAACATTTTCTAAGTGACAAGTCTCTCTGAGCGACAGGGTTTGGAAAACACTCGCTTCAGTGGGAGGAATCTTCCCGCATGCGCTCTGGTTCTGCGACGCGCTCCAAGCCCCTCTCCACACCTTCAGCTCGCTGTGCACATACGCGCTGACAGCGAGCTGCGCTGAGCAGTTCAGATGTTCAGATGGGAATCTTTTCTTGAGTGATTTAGCTACATCTGCGATGTGCGTAAGGAATAAAGTGTCAGTTCGTCTGCATGCGTCGGAGTAATTCTTTCTATTCTTTCTCCGTCAAAATAAACGGTCAAATACGGGAACTGTCCGGTCAACACAAGCCCTGCTTTTAACTGTTCTGTTTTCTTGTGAAAATTGTTGGAAAGAGATTAAATGTAACTTGATTAACACCAGAGCCAGTGCGCCGTTATCTCGGTGACAGTAAACGAGGGAAAAACAAATGGATCGGATCCTGCACGTCTTTTAACACATTGGTCAGGATTGACGCACTTTGTTTTCATTTAGTTGGTTAAAAAAAAGTCGGGCTCGGGCCAGAGAATCCTGAAAACCTTTTCGGGCCGGGTCAGGCTGGGACTCCACCTCCTCGGTCCGGGCCGGACACGGGCTCAGATTTTAGGCCCGTGCAGGGCTCTAGTTTGATGCATGTTTGTCTAAAATCTGAAGCAGGTTGAAGAAGTTTGATCAGCTGTAAAAATCACAATTAAATCATCAATAATAACCGAGGTATTACTGCAGACGTCCTAACCCTCAGAGCTAGGAGACAGGAACTCTCAGGTGACGTTCCTAATCTGGATTATTCCATGTGTCATGGTGGTCTTTGAGTTCTGATAAGTGCTGAGTCATGATTTTGTTGTGGTGCATCATAAATCACATGACGCAGACGCTGCTCAGGAGCTGATTTCGTCTCATCAGACGCAGCTCTGATGGAAACATCTCATCTAAACAGGAAATAATTAAAATAAAAGCATTTTTGAGTCTGGGAAACTCAATGCAAATACAAAGAAGGTTTGAACTAAATAAAAATGATCTGTGAAACTTTCAGTTTGAACTTCATTTAGTTACGTTTGTGGACAATAAAACATTGGAAGTACTTAAGTACTTTTAGAAGTATTAAAGAAGAAGAAGAAAGAAGAAAATATCATTTCTAAAGCGCCTCTCAAGACAAAAATCACGAGGCGCTTCACAAACAAAAACAAAAAATATAAAAAATTGCAAAAATATAAAAAAGCATTTAGAAAATGTTTAAAAATGTATTTAAAATGAGCAAGAATAAGCAATTGCGATTTAAAAGAAAAAATGTTAAGAAAGAGAGAGAGCGAACAGGAAAGAGGGAAATCAGTGGATCCTGAGGAAGGTGGAATAGGTGGGGAGAGCAGAATAAAGAGAGAGTGGTAGAGAAGGTCATACAAAAGCCAGCTTGAACAAGTGAGTCTTCAGCTGCTTTTTAAAGGAGACCACTGAGTCCACTGATCTCAGGCTCAGGGGGAGAGAGGTCCAGAGTCTGGGGGCCACAGCAGCAGATGATCTGTCACCTTTGACCTTTAGCCTGGTGCTGCACAACCAGTAGGCTTTGATCACTGGACCTCAGGGACCTGCTGGGGGTGTAGGGACTGAGAAGATCACCAATGTAAGATGGTGCTTGTCCATGTAAGGCCCTATAGACCAGAACCAGGATCTTGAAATGAACCCTGAAGTTGACTGGCAGCCAGTGAAGCTGGAGGAGAAGCGGGGTGATGTGGGTGTGTTTGGAGGACTTGGTCAGAAGCCGAGCACAGGCGTTCTGAACCACCTGTAGACGGTTCAGGGAGGTTCTGCTCAGACACGTGAAAAGAGAGTTACAGTAGTCTAAGCGTGAGGAGATGAAGGTGTGGAGAACTGTCTCAAGTTCAGAGCGGGACAGAATGGGACTCAGTTTAGCAAAAAGGAGTAACCGGTGACAGAATGATGGTTTTCTGCACCGTTAAACAAACAAACCCTTTAATAAATCTTATAATGTGATTTTCAGGATATGTTTACATCCCGCCTCTCGCAGCTGAAGCCCATCTATGATGTAAATGCCTCGTCTCTCTAAGCGGGACAACCAGTGGCTGGCAGACGTAGAGCATTTTACTCCTCTAAAAGTGACGCTGCAGACCTGGGCTGCACCACACCGTGCTCTCGGTTTGATTAGTGAGGTTATATCTGAGAACGATGAGAACGGAGCAGGGGGCTCCCACTTGTCCGCAAGGGACACACGCAGCGGGTTACATGCTCGATTTCTGGAAGGAGTGGAAGATCGTATGTCTCTCTCAGCTGTCCATTGAGGACGTGGAAGATATGTGGATATTTGGCCTGATGATCACTGGATTTCTTCTGATTGGAGTGGGAGGATATCTGGTTTTTCTGGAAATTTGGGAAGACGGGAGCGATTGGAGGGGGCGACCCGCACCCACGGGATGCACCACCCGGGTGGAGACCTCACAGACTGGGACGTTACTCGAGGTGAATCGTAAGCTGGACAATGTCTTAGCTGCATTACCGGTGTTAGTGCGCAAAATGGATGTCATCTCGGAGAGGGTCACCGGACGGTGTGGAGATGTTTAATAACCTAAATTGGCTTCACTGAAGGACTGGAATGAGCAGTTACAGACTGAAGGCAGAGAGGAAAATTATGTCTGCCTGACCCAAACACAGTCTTGTTAACCAAATCTGACGCCAAGGCAGCCTGGAAGCTGCTAACAACAACCCCCACGAAGGAAGGAAAGCAGATGCTGTGACCCCCCCCCCCCCCCCCCCCCCCGCCTTCAGACTGTGGACTTCTGCCTAGCGAGGTCATCAATCTGCAGGAACTCAAATGTGCTCTGCGCTCCTCCAATCTCCCTCCCTCCTGTGGAAACAGCTGGCTGAGTGCCAGACAGGGCTGCTCCCGCTGGGGACTCAGGATCCCCCCCCCCCCCCCCCCCCCCCCCGCCTCCCTATCGGAGTCTCATGTTGTGAACTGTGATGCTCGTGCTTATATGTTTGAGGCGGGGTTTATTGCATAATAAAGCTACGCCTTGCCGGGGGTAACTCTGGTATGCCTTTTTTTCCCTCCCCCAATTTATCCTCATGTAATTCCCTTTTCATCTTTTTAAGGTAGAGCGACTCGTGTTGCGAATGACCACAGTCACCCATTCTTGTCATGTGTCTTGCCCATGTATGTCTGATCTCTGAATTGTGTGTACTGAAACTCAATTTCATTTCTCTGTATGTCCTGCACATGTGGTAGAAATGACAATAAACTGACTTTGACTTTGACTTTGATGGTGGTGGTTAGAGAACGACGGGTTTTGCTGTTGTGGGAGGAGGTGTTAAACAACACACACATAAATACACACCAGCCCCTGGCACCAGGTCCATTCCTCACAACGTTAAGATGTTCTTCAAGGTTCTGACTGTTGCTGCCCTTGTTCTCGTCATGCTTCAGAGCATCGACTCCTTTAAAGGTAACCGCTTTTCCTTTCTTACTTTAGTGAAAACTACAGTTTTGTTATTTCATAGGTTTACATTTTATTTTAATTTAGTTGATTTTTACAATTATTTGCAGCAGCAGTGACACAAATGTGCCTTTATAATAAACCCGGGATAAACAACTCTTAGTTTAACAGTAAAACAGGTTGTTGAACCGTTTTATATTCATTAACTGGGTCATTAAAAATATTTAGTTGCTTCAAAAGGTGAACGTTGTCAAATGTTTCTCTCAGGCTTTTATTTTGTAGGTCTGAAGGTGAAAGTTAATGGATGAATAAAATCATTTATACTTTACTTACATTCAATTTAATTATCTTTGTCTTCATCAGCTGACTGGTTAAAAGGTTAATTCTAAAGGTATGGAAACACAACACGTCATCAATTTGAGGTAGCTCAGATTTGGTGATCATGTAGCCCGGCCTGCCAGACTCCTCTTCGGTTTAATTCTGCACAGAGAAAGAGTCTGGGACTCTCCGATTCAAATAACCCCGCCCCCTGAGAATTCTAACTGAGCCAATCAGCGCTGAGTATCGTACGTCACAAAACACAACTCAGGGTGACTGAAGTGGAGTTCGCTGCGGCTCTTTCCTTTGTTCTAAATGATTTGAACACGTCTTTAAAACCACAACAAGTAGAAGCACTAAAAGCCTTTCTTCTAAACAAAGATGTCTACGCTGTCGCCAGACGCCATTTTTACTACAGCTAAACAAACTACAGCGTCGCGGACGTCACACACAGCGACGCTCACTTTCTCATAAACAGCAAAGAGCAGCGGAGTTCGCTGCGACTCTTTCCTCTGTTCTAAATGACTCAGAAGTCTTTAAAACCACAAGTAGAAGCGCTAAAAGCATTTCTTCCAAAAAGAAAAACAATAGATGTTTGCGCCGTTGCCAGACGCTATTTTTTTTCACTAGAAATCTACCGCGTCGTGCGGTACAGTCGGGATTTCCGTCTTTTTCTGATTGGTCATTTTTGAGCTTCCTAGTCCCGCCCCTCAAGTGCCTCTCTGCCTGTGAGTTACCAGACTCATTCTCTGTGCAGAATTAAACAGGCCAGACTAGCGATAATGACTTTTAAATGTTTTATTATTACTTTTAAAGTCAAAGATTTGAGTTGTTATCATGAGACACAAACTCAGATCTTTCGTAATTAGTCAAAATTACAAATTAGGGTCTGATAATTATGACGCTGATGGTAAATATTATTATTATTAGGCCCGAGCAGCGAAAGCGCTGCAAAGGCCTCTTGTTTTTGCTCTGTTTATTATTTGGCCCGAGCATCAAAGCTGCGAAGGCCTATTGTAACTGCTCCGTTTCTTTTTTTTTTTTTTCTTCTGGGTCTTTGAATGGCTTTTTGGGGGTCTTAGCATAACCAAAACCTCACCAAATTCTGGCCCAATATAGAAAGTGCGTGAAATTTACGTATTTCAATGGTGATGTGAAGGTTGCTAAAAAGGTGGCTCGACAACGCCCCCTGGAAAATTAAAAATACCCCTCCGCTGTGACGTGTTTTTTTTAGTAGAGTGATGAAATTTGTTACATTTGTAGAACTCAACAATACACACAGAAAAGTCTCCTGCACCCATGGTCAATATCAAACAGGAAGTCGGCCATTTTGGGCTAAAGTAGCCATTTTTACCCAGTTTTGGTCGTTTGTAGGGTCTATATTTGGTTGAACAGTTTGGTCATTTTACGCACGATCGTCTCAAAAATAGTGTACGATCAAACAGAAGGGATGGAAGATTGAAATGAGAAAATAAAATTGACTTTTTGCAGATACTGAAGGGGCGGGGCCAGGCCTCAAAATTCAAGCACTCGCCCAAAAAATTCTAATTGCTATAATTTCATAAATTAAATAATTAGTTAAAAAATTTCTATGGACATTTGTCATCGCTCCCCGAAGACAAATGAATGGTCGATTGATGATGTCACACAAGCCCTGCCCCCTCAGGACTTAAAATGCCAAGTTTTACTGTGAAATTTCCCAAAATTTGCTCTTTCGAATAATCACCACAAACATGTAGCAGGTAACTGAAGACAAGTTGGGGTTTCTTGGCCTCACTTTACGGGAGCTTTCGAAAGATAGCGCGGCTGTGATGTTGCAGCGAAGTCAGGCGTAACGCCTTGGCCATACGTTTGCCTCCCATTTCGTCACTTCTACAGACATTGCCACGAAACTTCTGGTGGGTGATCCTGGTCCGACCCCCCAAAAAATCTAATGTGAAAATCCAGTGGGCGTGGCCTATTTTGTGAAATACTGCCCCCTAGGCCCATTAAAACTCTCAGCCCCAAGCCATGCTTTGACTGAGGATTACGAAATTCGGTACACTAGTGTGGTGTCTCAGGACCTACAAAAAGTCTCTTTGGAGCCAAGTGCAAAGTCGCACAGGAGGTCGGCCATTTTGGTCCAAGTACTAGTGGTTTTTGCACACGTTGTTTGGAGAAGGATGCCCCGTCGCCCTTTTCACAGATCACTTTCAAACTTCTGCTATATACTCTTAAGACATAGGGGGGAAAATTCAACCATCAGATTTTAAATAAGTATAAAGGTGTGGATGTGGCTAAGCCTCAAACTTTGACCTGTCGCCACCCCACTCTAGTTTCACAGCTCCCTATTGAACACCTTTCACCCAATCACCAGCAATCTCTAGCAAATAGCAGCAGACAAGTTGAGGTCACTTGGTCTCCAATACTGGCAGGTTTCGAAAAAAGGCGGGGCTTTGGGAGCATGGCGAAATTCGCCATCATGCCATGGAAATACATTTGCCTCTCATTTCCACAGTTATCAAGATATCGCCACGAAATTTCTGTTGAGTGATCCTACTCTGATACCCAATAGAAAGGAACATCTTAAGTTGGTGGGCATGGCCTATATTCTAAAATAGCTCCCCTAGGACAATTAAAACTGTCAGCCCCAAGCCATGCCTTGACTGAGGATTACGAAATTCAGTACACTAAAGTAGTGTCTCAGGACCTACAAAAAAGTCTCTTGGAGCCAAGCGCAAAGTTGCACAGGAGGTCGGCCATTTTGGTTCAACTACTCGATTTAGTGGTTTTCGCACACATCATTTGGAGAATGATGCCCCGTCGACCTTTTCACGGATAACCTTCAAACTTCTGCTGTATACTCTTAAGACATAGGGAAAAAATTTACCCATCGGATTTTAAATAAGTATAAAGGTGTGGGCGTGGCTAAGCCTCAAACTTTGACCCATTTCCACGCCACTCCTTTTTTCACAGCTCCCTATTGGACTCATTTCACCTAATCACCAGCAATCTCTGGCAAATAGTAAAAAAGAAAATGGCCTGTATTTGATATAGCGCCTTCTAGAGTCCTGGTACCCCGCAAGGCGCTTTACAACACATCAGTCATTCACCCATTCACACACACATTCACACACTGATGGGGATAAACTACAATGTAGCCACAGCTGCCCTGGGGCACACTGACAGAGGCGAGGCTGCCGAGCACTGGCGCTAACGGTCCCTCCGACCACCACCAACAGGCAATGTGGGTTGAGTGTCTTGTCCAAGGACACAACGACAGCGACAGACTGAGCGGGGTTTGGACCTGCAACCTTCCGATTTGCTAGTAGTAGACAAGTTCGGGTCACTTGGTGTCCTGTATTGACAGGTTTCAAAAAAAGGTGGAGCTTTGGGAGCATGGCGAAATTCGCCATCACGCCATGGAAATACGTTTGCCTCTCATTTCCTCAGTTATTGGGATATCGCCACGAAATTTCTGGTGAGTGGTCCTAGTCTGGCCCCCAATAGAAACGGATAGGAGAAGTTGGTGGGCATGGCCTATTTTCTGAAACAGCGCCCCCTAGGACCATTAAAACTGTCAGCCCCAAGCCATGGTTTGACTGAGGATTACGAAATTTGGTACACGAATGTGGTGTCTCAGGACCTACAAAAAAGTCCAAGTACTCGATTTAGTGGTTTTCGCACACGTCGTTTGGAGAATGATGCCCCGTCTCCCCTTTCACCGATCACCTTCAAACTTCTGCTATATACTCTTACGGCAAAGGGGGAAAAATTTCAACCGTCAGACTTTAAATAACTTGAAAGGTGTGAGCGTCGCTAAGCCTCAAACTTTGACCTACCGCCATTACATTACTTGACGTAATAACTCCCATGTGCATGATCAGATCTACATCAAACTTTGTCTGTGTGATCACTGACCACATCTCAAGACAATGACAAAGTGAACAGCTGATATCACCTAAGCCCCGCCCCTGACTACAGGAAGTCTATTGTTTCATGGTGAAATGCCCATATTTGTCCCCTCTAATTTAGTTAACATGACACTAAGGTCATGCACTGTCTTCATGATGCTGTAATGACCATTCAGATCTGATAGCTTTCCAGAAAGGGAGGGGCTTTGATACCATGGCAAATTCTGGCGTGACGCCGTGACCTTACGTTTGACTGTAACTACCACAAACAGCCTCCGATCTGCACGAGACTGAACATGGCAATCAACAATCATGCCCTTTAGCCAACGAGGCACAAACAGTTGGTGAACGTTGAATAATATTACCACAGTGCTCCCTACACACCTTTAAAACTGTAATAACTCCTACAGACGAGGTAACAACTGCACCAAACTTGCTATGTGTTATCACGCAAAGGCACCCTGTTGTCATTGGTTGATATCGCTTTAGCTTCATCCCCTGATAGACATTAGGCCCTGAATAACACATGCATAATGCAATTCACACCAAACTGCATGCAAAGGATTGTTGTCAACCTACAAACTGCTCCATGGGATATTTTCCTAAATTTGGGACAGCGCCCCTAGATACAATAAAACCTTTGTAACTTCTACAAAAAAGCTCCAAACTATATCAAACATGGTGGGAGTCATCACGCAACTGCAATCACCACATGCATGTGCTCACTCTTTCAAATCACTTAAACTCCGCCCACTTACATCCTTTTGGCTCTAGATGACCCATGCAACATTTAATTGATGCCAAATTAACAGAAAACCATCTTTGATGAGCATATCTCTATGGGATTTAGTTGTAAATGGTCACAGCGCCCCTAGATAGGTTCAAACTTTTACTGCTACAGACAAGGTCAGAATGGAATTATACTTGGCTTGGGACATCACGTGACTGCACCAAACACATTGATGTGGTTGTTGGTTCAAATCCCTGTAGCTCCGCCCCTTTCAGCCCACTGGCTCTAGATAACACACACAATGCCTGATTGATGCCAAAATAACAGAAAACCATCTTTATCAACCAAAGCAGACCTCAATGGGATTTTTCTGTGGTTGGTCACAGCGCCCCCTAGATTAATTTAAACTTCATTAACTTAATAAAACGTGGTCAGAATAGCATTGAAGTTGGTCTGTGTCATCACATCCCCAGTGTGGTAAAGGTAGAGTATCCCCTAGCGGTGAGACGTGTAATTTAATGTTGGGCTCAGAGGGAATACTGAGTCAGGGTGAGGTGCGGACGAGGAGACCGTTCGCGGTTTTTGGTGTTTTGGTGGTCGACGTTTCTGTTCTGCCGGACGTGCCCTGGTGCCCTGGGCTGCAAGCCAGGCTGGAGCGGCACGGAGCTGTGAGGGCCGAACGACGCTGCTTGCAGCTTTAATTCTCTCTTGTGGTAATATCAGTCATCGATCACAATCCGTGTCACAAGTTTTGAGTTTCCCCTTCTTCCCATTTCAGATGACGGAGGGCCGACTGTTCCAGGTCCAGCTGCTGGACAACAGGAAGCTGGATCTGCTGGTCTAGGTATGAACCTCCCTCTGAGAGCAGCTCATTAGCAGAAAACGGCTTCAGACAGGAAACAAAATAATCTGTCACGTCTCATCAATATGAGACAAACCAGACTCAGATAGAAATTAAGATTCATTATATGATCTAAAACGACTCAGCGGTACTTCAGAATGGGATGAAGAATAATAATAACCAGGTTTTATTTTAGACGGCTGTAATTAGGCCCGAGCAGCGAAGCTGCAAAGGCCTGTTGTATCTGCTCCATTTATTTATTTATTTTTTCCGCGTCTTTGAATGGCTTTTTGGGGGTCTTAGTATATCCAAAAACTCACCAAATTCTGGCCCAATATAGAAAGTGCGTGAAATTTACGTATTTCACCGGGGATGTGAAAGTTGATAAAAAAAAGTGTCTCGATAGCTCCCCCTCGAAAATTAAAAATACACCGCCGCTTTGACCTTTTTTTTATAGTAGAGTGATGAAATTTGTGACATTTGTAGAACTCAACAATACACACAGAAAAGTCTATCACACTCATGGTCAATATCAAACTGGAAGTCGGCCATTTTGGGCTAAAGTAGCGATTTTGACCCCGTTTTGGTCGTTTGTAGGGTCTATATTTGGTTGAACAGTTTGGTCATTTTTCGCATGATCGTCTCGAAAATAATGTGCAATCGAACAGAAGCGATGGACGATTCAAATGAAAAAATAAAATTGACTTTTCGTAAATACTGAAGGAGCGGGGCCAGGCCTCAATGTTCGAGCACTCACCCAAAAAAATCTAATTTCAATAATTTCATAAAAGAATTACAGTTAAAAAAATTTCTATGGACATTTGTCATCGCCCCCTGAAGACAAATGAATGGTCGATTGATGATGTCTCACAAGCCCCGCCCCCTCAGGACTTAAAAGGTCAAGTTTTACTGGAAATTTTCCAAAATTTGCCCTTTCGAATAACCACCACAAACTTGTAGCAGGTAACTGACGACAAGGTGGGGTTGCTTGGCCTCACTTTATGGGAGCTTTCGAAAGACAGCGCAGCTATGATGGTGCGGCGAAGTCAGGCGGAACGCCTTGGCCATACGTTTGCCCCCCATTTCGTCATTTCTAGAGATATCGCTACAAAACTTCTGGTGGGTGATTCTAGTCCGGCCCCCCAAAATATTTTGCGTGAAAATCTGGTGGGCGAGGCCTATTTTCTGAAATATCACCCCCTAGGACCATTAAAACTGTCAGCTCCAAGCCATGCTTTGACTGAGAATTACGAAATTTGGTACACTAATGTAGTGTCTCAGGACCTACAAAAAAGTCTCTTGGAGCCAAGTGCAAAGTCGCACAGGAGGTTGCCCCCTCAGGACCAAAAAGGTCACATTTTTCCCAGGCGAGTTGCGTTGCGTAAAGGGCCGCTCCGTGGGATCTGTGGTCACGTTTCGCACGCGGCCCCCCTCCGTGACACCAGAGACCAAGCTGATCTCTTACGTGCCCAAGAAGAATAAAAACGTGCTGCTCCTGACCACCTGTCGTGTACACACACGCGCGAGCTCACCCTCTCCGGGAACTCAGCGGCAGCGAGAAGACCACGCCGCAGGGAAGCCCGCAATGGTGTTGCACTACCACCGCACCAAGGGCAGAGTGGACAACCTGGACAAGGTGGTGGCCACCTACAGCTGCAGACGAAAGACCTGCAGGTGGCCCGTGGCTCTCTTTCACAACATGGTGGACCTGGCCGGGTACAACGCCTTTGTGTTGTGGAGGGAGCTGTGGCCCGAATGGATGGTGGTCAAGCGAAACAGGAGGCGCGTGTTTCTGGAGAGCGTGGGTCAAGCCTTGGTCGTGCCCGTGAGAAAGGCCAGGATGTGCGCATCCTCCTCCTCCGCGACCACCGCGGGCGCTTGAGCCTTTGCCCAAGAGGAGGTGCAGCCTCTGCCCCAGACTCAAGGATGTGAAAACCAAAACCGTGTGTCACAAGTGCGGGCGCTACCTGAGCTGCAGATGCGTGCTCACCTACTGTCTCGGCTGCGCGGGGCTCACCAGTCTCCCGCATGTGTGATATGTACTCGTGTGCATGCGCAAAGTAAGAACTGTGTTATTGTAATGGTGGGTGGGGTATTCCTAACCCTCACCTTCATCTTTGAACCTCTTCGCGTATGCGGGTGGGGTACTCCCAGACCCTCGCCTTGGGGCCTATCCCGATGGGGTACTCCCGGACCCCTCACCTTTGACTCTATGCCGATGGGGTACTCCCGGACCCCTCACCTTTGCCACTATGTTGATGGGGTACTCCAGGACCCCTCGCCTTTGACTCTAGGCCGATGGGGTACTCCCAGACCCCACACCTTTGACTCTATGCCGATGGGGTACTCCCGGATCCCATGCCTTTGAGCCTATCTCGGTGGGGTAGCTCCGGACCCCTCGCGCTATGTTGGACACTGATGGCATCGGAACCCCAATGGAGTACACAAGGGTTAATTAAGTTGCGTTTGGATGTAAATGTATTGAAAACCCGCTGTGTTCGATGGGAGTACTGTAGTTGCATACGTCGACCAGTTTTTAGCTTAAATTGAATCCCCTTTGTCTTTGTTTTATGTGAACAAAGGATGTTTATTGACAGGTCTCAAATAACATTCATATGTTACACGTTATACAATTGAACAAACACAACATTGTGAATCCCATAGGAAAACGGATATTTCGGTTAGAGTTCGGTTTATGTGGGTTTTCGTTGCATCCACTCGTTGTAAGTACACAATCCACCGTAGATGATGAACATGTTATGACTGATTGCTGTATCTTCGCCTTCTCCAACCAGAATTGATGACGTTCACATAGGCACTGTTCTCGCTGCAACGCCGCCTTTGCCCGCGCCTTTGCTGCTTGAACGTGTTGGGGTTCACGTAACCCCCCAGTCTGTCTTTCATGCTAACATGGTCTTTATCCTTGTGACTGTTCGTGCTTTCAAATTCGCGATTCAGATCATGGCAGAAGTTGCCGTAGTGATACTTCTCCACGATTGTCCCAGGTGACTTTTCACCGGAGCTCTAGGTGTCTTGGCCTCCTCTGTTGCATACAGCCTCAGCGGTCTCCCCAGACGACTTCTCACTGGAGCCCTAGGTTTCAGTCCAACCTTCTCATCCGAAGTCTCATTCCAATCTCGATCCGGAGTAGAATCGTTGACCAACAGAGTCTTCATGTCTTGCATCAATGAAGACACTACATGGCTAGAGTCACCACCACGTTCCTCCTTATTAACGGTATCGGTTTGGTCAATCAGACGTTTATGGTACAACGCATCTCGAAGAGACTTGCACAACTGTTGATGGTCCATTGCAAAGGGTGCACCGTAATGTTTTACCGCGTGCTCGTGTGGTATTGCGATGAAATGCATAAATGATATATTCTTAAAACTCTCACACAGGTCACTCAAGTCCCACATTCTGAGGTATTGTTCCACGGCCATGTTGTGAACGCTGTGTGATCCACTGGCAGGGTTAAAGAGTAGTCCTCTTGGTGTGTTTATAACACAGACTATACCAGCGAGTATATGCTTAGTCGGGATCTTTCCTTGGTCGGGAGTCTATGCTCGGTTGGGACCGTTCCTTGGTCGGGAGTCTGCTTGGTCGGGACCATTACCCTTAGTGGGGAGACTTTCTCAGTCGGGACTTTCCTTAGTCGAGAGACTTTTTGGTCGGGACTTCCCCTTAGTCAAACCTGTTGTTGAGCGAGAATAATTTTGCAGTAAAAAAGCTATTCTCTAAATATCACAAAAGACAAAACGGGTTCCTTGATATTTGGTATCTTATACACCCTGGAGATTGTGAAAAACAATGTTAATTTAAATCCTGGAGGACAACATCATTCGTGTGAGCGCACAAACCCAGCCTATAAAACTGCAGAACACAACTCGCCTGCCTGAGTGCAGGACCACAACGCGGTTACAGATGGCCTCCTTTTTAGTAACAGCCTTGCTCTTTCTCAGCTACCCGACGATGTCCTTCGAAAAAGATTTTCTTAACGGCGAGATGGTGCGTAGTTTTGTACTGCCAGGCTTTTTGAAGAGCTCACAGACGGTGTTTTACAAGAACAGCGCATCTGTTTCACCAACCAAACCCGCATACGCAGTAAGATGTACACCGCAAGGGTACCAAGTTACTATTAGATTCCTAACTTGTTAAGACGAAGGAGACTACGTTTTGGGTTCCGAAATGTTCACTCTCTACATCAAACCAGATGCCGGGGATAATACCTCATATTATCGGGCAGATTTTCCAAAGGAAAACAACACAGGTCTAGTGATTCCGCCAAGCGAGACAGTATCTACGTTTCAGCAAGCGGCCGATGATGACTATTCCACCACAACATGATATCTGCAGCAGATCTGGAAAACACGCTGAACAGTACGAACAGAACATTTTACACCACCGAGCGACCACCCGGTTTATTTGTTGTGTACCAGAAAATGGGTCTCAACCAGCACTACTGTCCAGATAGCAGCACTACACGTGCGGATACCTGTGCGTTGACTTCAGTGTTACATTTAGTAAGGTTTGTGTCTGCGTACATGTAAACTGTGAATTTCCAACACTTTCAGATGACAAGAATAGACCTTATCCCATGTTCGTAAGACCCAGCAGACCCAGAGAAGACCAACTCATCATCCCTACTCTGTTGCTAATAGAGCCAGTGAACACCAGCATACACTTAGAAAAACTGAACTGTGAGTCATGGGATCATTCAAACATGAATACTGTTTTATACGTGCTATATGGTAACCACTGTTGTTTCTTCCTTCTATTGTGCAGTAGATGAAATTAAAAAGCAGCTTGATGACTTCGAGACTTCCCTATTCAACGGAGCACCAGTGCGTGGTGGCGCAAACCCCTGTTTGGCTGTTGTGTGTTTCCTGTTATGCATCCGGTGTGTCATAAACAGTAATATCTAGCATTATGTAACTATGATACCACTTCAACTTTCTAACCTTGTGACATGGGCTTTGTGACTAACAATACTACGCGATTGTACATTGGGGGTACCCATTATAGCATTCATCATTCGTGTGAATTGTGTAGCTACATCTATTTGTACACACGCTTGTGCTACACTGTGAGTCTTTTGTGTGTCTTGTTATGCTACCCAATGTGCGCGTCCTATTATACGAGACAAAATAAAGGTTTGATGATGATAATATAATTGTGTTCATGTCTCATTGGCATATAACAACACTAGTGATATACAACCTATTCCCAACCAACAGTTAAGAAAGCGTAGGACCCCTCCACGCGATGATCACCTTCTATCCCAGAAGGTGGAATGAAGTAAAGCCTTCCGCGGGCTTGGGATGAGGAGGTGACAAACCACATATTATATTCTCATTTGTGTTTTATTTCACAAAGCCATACACATTAATTACATGGGACAATACAGTTACATGTACTGGTAAGCTATCAAAAACGTTTATTGTTGCTATTGTAATGGAATAAAAAGTAAAACCAGGTATCAAAGATGTTTATTGATGCTATTGTAATGGAATGAAAAATTTAATAAAGAACACACAAGTGTAAGTAAGAATATACAGCGTTTTTTGGGGGGTTTTCACTCCTGATCTAGGGTATTCAACTCAGCGTGAGTCAAGTGCTTTTTCGCTTGAGAAATAGCTTCGAGAATGGGTGTCTCCCGCTTGAATTCGTGCAGCAGCGTCACGACCACCGCGTAAAGCGGTCGTCCTCCATCTGAGGCGCCTCGTCGTGTATACTCAGGAACCGCTGGAGACACAGAACAAGTTCGGGTGTCAAGACTCTGCGAAAAATGTCATTAAAGAAAAAGTCGTAAAATGCTCCGGTTTCAAGAATGTCCGACCACAGGTGTTCCAGAAGCCCGGGCTTATCGTCCCTTTGGCACGCAGAACAGATCGTAACTGAGAAATCCCGGATCGCTTTATCTACCAAGCAAAGAAGTCCCCACCTCACTCGGTCTAACGTGTCTTCTGACATCACCCACTCGGGTAGTGGCGTATTCTCAGAGCTCGTTCCTTCTCCTCCACTTGGGATCTCCGCGAGTTTGGCCGGCTCAGGTTTCCACTGCTCAGGCTGCTGATTTAGCTGCTGCTTGTGCTGCTGCTCATGGTGCTCACAGGACCGTTCGGGTTGCATCTCGACTTGCTTGGACTGTTGCCCACGGGACCGTTCCGGTTGTTGCTGCTGATCGTACAACAACACTCTGTTCTCCGGATTGGGTCCACGCTGAACCCCGGATCCAATCACCAGATGTATCAAGAAGTGACAGTCTATAGTATGGTGCATGGTTCCTATTTACAACTCTCAACCAACATTAAGCTCGGTCGGGACACCAGAAACCTCCCGACCAACATTAAGCTCGGTCGGGATATCAGAAACCTCCCAACCAGAAAGCAGTGCGTGGCTTTATGAGTGCTACATTTTCCTCTTTGAGACTTACCTGTGGCATGGCAGACAGTTGTCCTGTACGAAAGGGATGCGGTTACAGTACTCACGATACACACAGAGTTTTGTGTGTGGACATTACACTGTCCCGGAGGTGCGAAAACGAGAAGACTGACGACAAACGTTGGCTGAGAATTTTGGGTAGCGTGACTAGGTTAATGTACGAGAAACCGGTTAGTTTTCGATACGGTAATAGTTGTCTCTCTGACCTGATCAGCAAACCACATGGTGTCACATTTCCTACTATCCCAGAGATATTATCTGTTGGTAGCGGCGCCGGTGTTACAGATTACTACATAGCGTATACGTTGTTTGGGGCCAAAGTGATCCATCTTACTGATATCGAGCCTAACAACGATATGGTTGAAAAACTGTCTTGATTAGAGGCGGTGTTGCGTTAAAAGCGAGCCTCTGGGTTGATGTTCACCTTTCCCTGTTACAGCGCTGATAGTTACGAGGACCTAATCGAGAAGTTTCACAGTGACTATACATACAGCGAGGTGTGTGTAGACGGACACACCAATCCTTGTGACCTATTGGAGAAAATCTACGAGCGGTTCACTGAAGTGGAGAGTGTGATGCTAGTGTGTTGCAACAAGGCTTCCTATTGTGAGGAGTGTTTGGTGTGGTACACACGGACACAAAAGCATCGAGATTAATCTCAAAAGCAGCAAGATTATGTACACACACACACACACACGCGCACACACACACACTATATATATATATCAGGTACGGGTGAGTACAAAAGAGTAAACCAGCAAGAGGTCCATTTCTTAAAATGGATCGGGAGGCGGAAGACCTGAATACGCACGTGACAAATGATAAATGACCCGCACTTGTATAGCGCCTCTCAGAGTAAGGACTCCAAAGCGCTTTACACTGCAGTGTATCATTCATCCATTCACACACACATTCACACACTGATGGTGATGAGCTACGATGTAGCCACAGCTGCCCTGGGGCGCACTGACGGAGGCGAGGCTGCCGAGCACAGGCGCCACCGGTCCCTCCGACCACCACCAGCAGGCAAGGTGGGTTAAGTGTCTTGCCCAAGGACACAACGACAACGACAGACTGAACGGGGTTCAAACCTGCAACCTTCCGATTACGGGGCGAGCTCTTAACTCCTGTGCCACCGTCGCCCCAGCTGTTAAATAATTTATGTTCTTTTAAATCATATTTGCTATGTCTTTTTGTAAATCTTTTGATTAAACCTGCAGGTACGTACCTTTTGTTTGCATTGTACATACATTTAAAAATATTGTAGTCCACCAGATGGTAGAATTTTAGTGTTTTTAATTGTATAAATAATGGATTGGACGGATCTCTGTAGTTGCTCCTTGTGATGTTTCTTATCGCTGTTTTCTGTAAGATGTAAATGGAATTTGTGTAAGTTTTATATGTTGTTCCCCAGATTTCAGTGCAGCAGTTCAGGTATGGTATGATCAGTGAGTTAACAAATACAGGGAATCATAATCAAGTAACCATTTAGCTCTATGCAACAGTGCAAACGTTTCAGATATTTTAGTTTTGACACTGTTTATATGCAGTCATTTTTTCATCAGTGACGACTCCCACATACTTGACTTCTTTTACTCTTTTAATATTAATCCCATCCCCCCCAACCCAACCCCGTAAAGCTGAGAGTTAAGCAGGGTGGCGTTGGGTCCCATTTTTAAGGTCTTACGGTCTAACCCTGAAACCACTGAGCTGGTGTTAGTTATGAGTTGTGTATTAATGACCTTTCTGCCTCCCAGGTCATTACCCGACTGGGAAGAACCGACCGTGCTGCATTGAAACCACGAAGAGGAACGTCGGCTCTCAGATCGTGGGGAACACCTACTCCAGGCAGCGCTCCAGATCCCACTGTGTGGAGGCCATCCTGTGAGTTTAAACTCCTTTTAAAACATGTGGAAAATCACAGATTTATTTATATTTGTTCATTTTTCAGATTCAACACGGCTAAAGGAATTATCTGTGTTGACCCCAAAGCTTCCTGGATCCCAGCACGTAAGTCATCCCAGCAAATAAATCCCACCTCATCAGATACTAAACATGACTCTGCATGTTTCCTTTCCTCTCTAGGGATCGCCAACATGATGGAGGAGGGATGAACCCTCCCCTCCTGCTGGAGGAGGCATGCTCCTGCTTCACTCATGAACGTGTAGATAAACTAATAATTATCATTAAGCTGAGCTTCTGCAGGAATTTTAATAAATAATATTTACCCCAAATATAAAACATTTTATTTTGTTTTTTAATTTAAACTTTTCTGCAAAAGAGACACGATTCTTACACCTGACTTTATATTTAGCTGCTCAGTAAGGCCGAGGGCCACCGGCGAGGAAAAGGAACCTGACTTTTATCCGATTTGTCTTTTCGTTTCTGGCCCTCATCCTCTTCCGTAGCTCACAGAACTCATTATTGTAATAAAAATTAAAGGATGACAAAATAATATTTAAACGTTACAACATAGAAAAATAGGGAATTTACTTCATTTGTTGTAAAGTTTTTCATTCAAAAGAATAAAAAACAGATAAAAATTATTTTCCTTATTGTTGGGATTAAAGGGTCAGCTCTGGACTGGTTTAGATCGTATCTCCACAACAGGACTTTCTGTGTTAAACTGGGTGATGTTTTTTCTTCTTGGGAGGGGCTCCGCTGGGGGGTCCCGCAGGGATCGATCCTTGGTCCACTTTTGTTTGTCATTTATCTGCTTCCTCTGGGGTCAGTCTTTCGTAAACATGGCCTAGCGTTCCACCTCTATGCTGACGATTGCCAGATTTACTCTCCATTGTGTCAGGAGAAAGGTCTCTCCATCCAGTCCTTTGTGTCCTGTGTTAACGAGGTGAAGTCTTGGCTAATGGCCAACGTTCTGCATCTGAATGAGGGAAAGACTCATTCATTGGGGGCAGCAGTGGCTCAACAGGTTGAGCGGGTTGTCCAGTAATTGGAAGGTTGCAGGTTCGATCACAGCTCCGGACAGAGAATTCTGCTTTTGTGTCCTTGGGCAAGACACTTAACCCACCTTGCCTGCTGGTGGTGGTCGGAGGGACCGGTGGTGCCTTTGCTCGGCAGACTCACCTCTGTCAGTGCGCACCAGGGCAGCTGTGGCTACATCGCAGCTCATCCCCACCAGTGTGTGAACAGATAAAAGGAACATAATTATGTTAAATTATTAAGTGAAATAATTAGTTTCTTTAAATGGTTATTTAATTTATTTCTTCATGCACTAGAATATTGGGGTTTTGTTGTATTTATGAAAGTGATCAGAGAAAGAGGTTTTTAATGTTAGATTATATTATTTTGCTGTTAAAGTTCTGCAAATATGATAACTTTATTTAATAATAAACATGTCTTTGTTCTTGCATCAAGTGTCTGTTTTGTTTATTTCTGATGTTGAAAACTGTGGCTTAAATTTAAAACTAAAAACCATAGCCTGGTTAAGGCTGTTCAACTGCAGCCCTCAAAGTCCTAAATGACATAATTTCTTCTTTGGACTCTAAGTTGCATTCTGCAGCTATTTTTGTTGATTTAGCAAAAGCCTTTGATATGCTGAATCACAAATGTCTGTTGACCAGCTTAGCTATATTGGCATTTCTGATATTTCTTTATCTTGGTTCTCAAACTATTTAATAGACAGAGTGCAGTGTGTGAAGTCGAACGACTTTGTTCTCAGCCACTTCCAGCTACCAACGGTGTTCCACAGGGGTCAATACTTGGTCCCACCCTTTTCTCCATTTACATTGATAATACAGCAAATTCTGTTATAGATTCATGTGTTCATCTCTATGCAGTAGACACGGTCCTCTACTCCATTGGCCTTTCCTGCTATAGTTTCTAAACAACTTCAGCTCAGTGGTTGGTATGCTTGCTTAGTATGAAGATTGCTGTATAGTCACTGACACTAGTCAGTGACTTGATGCAATTTGCTGGGATCCTTATATAGGAAACATTATTTCTGATTGGCTTAATGAACTGTGAATTGGACTGTTAATTATGTGAAGTGCCTTGAGACGACTCTTGTCGTGATTTGGTGCTATATAAATAAACTTGAAATGAAGTTTCAACAGATTGCAAAATGCACTTTCCACATTGCATCCTCAGTTAAGCAAATCTAAAACTAAAGTCATGTGGTTTGGTAAAAAAGGTCATGTACCATCTAATTCACCAAGTATCGGCACCCTGGATGGAACATCTCTAGAACAGGTTGCTGGATAATAAAATCTGGGAATCTAGCCAGACAGTGCTCTGTCTTTTTCAAAACATCAACAATTTACAGATTAGGTCAAAACTCAGCTCCCTCTACAGAATGTGTTCCACCTTCACTTCATCTGCAAGAAAATCATTGGTGCAAATGACTATTCTCCCAATGATGGATTATGATGATGTCATTTATAGATCACCATCTAGAAGTTTACTTCATAAGCTTGATGTTCTTCACCACACTGCCATCCGGTCTGTTACAAACACTTCTTTCACCACCATTGTATTCTGTATTCTTCTCTTAAGTGGCCGTCTTTGTACACCCGTTGAAAAATCCACTGGTTCATGTTGATTTACGAAACTCTCCTTGGTTTGTCTCCTCCTTACTCAACAGCTGTTTCATATTTCATCTCCTGCATACAATAATTGATCTGCAAGCCTGATTTTGTTAACAGTTCCTTAAACTGCTTCTGCATTTTGCTTGTTGTCCTTTCAGTCTGCTGCTGCTAGAGACTGGAGACCTCTTTCCATTTCACTCAAAAGGCATTGCCTTTTGCCAGGCCACAGTTGTAAATAAGAAGTCCATTCTTAATCTGTTTTGCCGGTTAAATAAAGGTTAGAAAAATAAAACGGGGCAAGCTGGATGTGCTAAGGGCTAGCTAGATGCGCTAAGGGCTAGCTAGATGTGCTAAGGGCTAGCCAGAAGTGCTAAGGGCTAGCCAGAAGTGCTAAGGGCTAGCTAGATGTGCTAAAGGCTAGCTAGAAGTGCTAAGGGCTAGCTAGATGTGCTAAGGGCAAACTGGATGTGCCAAAGACTGTCTAGACGAATAAAAGACAGGCTGAATCAGACCGGGTGTATGGTTGGCTCAGCACAAAACATGAACAATGCACGGACAACGCCTAGATGCAACGGCCCTACCAGAGCAGTGGTGTAAACGGGCCTTTAGAGGACAGGCACCAGATACCTAACCAAGCTACTGGAGTTGGGAGAACCTTCTAACTGAAAGTAGACTAGCCAACACATTCTCACACCCAAGGTATCAAAATATGACGCGTGTGACCAAGCCTCAATATATGATCAGGACGTCCCAGCGCGTCAGGAGATGGCGATCAGGAACACGCTGGGTCAAGTGGCTCCTCTGGCGTCACTGTATGACGCGTGTGGTCACACGGACATAATTCTGAAAAAAATGTGATGGATTTATTGGTTTTTATTTGTTTACAAGCAGAAAGATTCTGGTTCTGAGCCCACACTGATCGGTTTTCCTGCTGAGTTTACAAACTAAACCACATCTTATTTATTATAGCCGATAACCAGACTGATGTTTAAAGTCGGATGAGTTATTATCCGCATGAACACAACATTTAAAGCTTCTTTTCCTCTAATCGGACCTGAAGTTTAACTCTGGACGGATTTTTGTTGAAACACCTTCAGGAGGAAGTGGCGTGTCGAGTTAATGTCAACATTTCTGCTTCAGGATGTGGTTTGATGCATGTTTGTCTAAAATCTGAAGCAGGTTGAAGAAGTTTGATCAGCTGTAAAAATCACAATTAAATCATCAATAATAACCGAGGTATTACTGCAGACGTCCTAACCCTCAGAGCTAGGAGACAGGAACTCTCAGGTGACGTTCCTAATCTGGATTATTCCATGTGTCATGGTGGTCTTTGAGTTCTGATAAGTGCTGAGTCATGATTTTGTTGCGGTGCATCATAAATCACATGACGCAGACGCTGCTCAGGAGCTGATTTCGTCTCATCAGACGCAGCTCTGATGGAAACATCTCATCTAAACAGGAAATAATTAAAATAAAAGCATTTTTGAGTCCAGGAAACTTTATTCCGCTTTCAGAAGCAAAGAAGGTTTGAACTAAATAAAAATGATCTGTGAAACTTTCAGTTTGAACTTCATTTAGTTACGTTTGTGGACAATAAAACATTGGAAGTACTTAAGTACTTTTAGAAGTATTAAAGAAGAAGAAGAAAGAAGAAAATATCATTTCCAAAGCGCCTCTCAAGACAAAAATCACGAGGCGCTTCACAAACAAAAACAAAAAATATAAAAAATTGTAAAAATATAAAAAAGCACTTAGAAAATGTTTAAAAATGTATTTAAAATGAGCAAGAATAAGCAATTGCGATTTAAAAGAAAAAATGTAAAGAAAGAGAGAGAGTGAACAGGAAAGAGTGAAATCAGTGGATCCTGAGGAAGGTGGAATAGGTGGGGAGAGCAGAATAAAGAGAGAGAGGTGAAGAAGGTCATACAAAAGCCAGCTTGAACAGGTGAGTCTTCAGCTGCTTTTTAAAGGAGACCACTGAGTCCACTGATCTCAGGCTCAGGGGGAGAGAGGTCCAGAGTCTGGGGGCCACAGCAGCAGATGATCTGTCACCTTTGACCTTTAGCCTGGTGCTGCACAACCAGTAGGCTTTGATCACTGGACCTCAGGGACCTGCTGGGGGTGTAGGGACTAAGAAGATCACCAATGTAAGATGGTGCTTGTCCATGTAAGGCCCTATAGACCAGAACCAGGATCTTGAAATGAACCCTGAAGTTGACTGGCAGCCAGTGAAGCTGGAGGAGAAGCGGGGTGATGTGGGTGTGTTTGGAGGACTTGGTCAGAAGCCGAGCACAGGCGTTCTGAACCACCTGTAGACGGTTCAGGGAGGTTCTGCTCAGACACGTGAAAAGAGAGTTACAGTAGTCTAAGCGTGAGGAGATGAAGGTGTGGAGAACTGTCTCAAGTTCAGAGAGGGACAGAGTGGGACTCAGTTTAGCAAAAAGGAGTAACCGGTGACAGAATGATGGTTTTCTGCACCGTTAAACAAACAAACCCTTTAATAAATCTTATAATGTGTTTTCCAGGATTTGTTTACATCCCGTCTCTCGCAGCTGAAGCCCACCTATGATGTAAATGCCTCGTCTCTCTAAGCGGGACAACCAGTGGCTGGCAGACGTAGAGCATTTTACTCCTCTAAACGCGACGCTGCAGACCTGGGCTGCACCACACCGTGCTCTCGGTTTGATTAGTGAGGTTATATCTGAGAACGATGAGATCATGGTGGTTAGAGAACGACGGGTTTTGCTGTTGTGGGAGGAGGTGTTAAACAACACACACATAAATACACACCAGCCCCTGCCACCAGGTCCAGTCCTCACAACGTTAAGATGTTCTTCAAGGTTCTGACTGTTGCTGCCCTTGTTCTCGTCATGCTTCAGAGCATCGACTCCTTTAAAGGTAACCGCTTTTCCTTTCTTACTTTAGTGAAAACTACAGTTTCGTTATTTCATAGGTTTACATTTTATTTTAATTCAGTTGATTTTTATAATCATTAGATAGATAGATAGATAGATAGATAGATAGATAGATAGATAGATAGATAGATAGATAGATAGATAGATAGATAGATAGATAGATAGATAGATAGATAGATAGATAGATAGATAGATAGATAGATAGATAGATTAACTTTTACCGATACCGATGCTGGTATTGGTATTGGTATCGGCACCGATACCGATACCAGTATCGGTACATCCCTTGCTAAAATCATTTCTTCCAAAAAAAAAAAAACAATAGATGTTTGCACCGTTGCCAGACGCTTTTTTTTTTTTCACTAGAAATCTACGGCGTCGTGCGGTACAGTCGGGATTTCCGTCTTTTTTCTGATTGGTCATTTTTGAGCTTCCTAGTCCCGCCCCTCAAGTGCCTCTCTGCCTGTGAGTTACCAGACTCATTCTCTGTGCAGAATTAAACAGGCCAGACTAGCGATAATGACTTTTAAATGTTTTATTATTACTTTTAAAGTCTAAGATTTGAATTTTTATCATGAGACACAAACTCAGATCTTTCATAATTAGTCTTAGGTGTGTTCTTGCTGTGTCGTGGTTCTAATTCCATGCTTTCGTTCTTTTTAAACACAGAAACAGTTTTGTTTACCTGTTTTGACGCTACGTTTCGCCGGCAGCTGCAGGCTTCTTCAGGCTGACGCTGATGGTGGCGCGTCACTTCCGTTGTTGCTCTCTACACATTAGACCGCGCATGGGACTGCATCGTCGGAGAGGGGAGAGCGGGCAGTAGAGGGCGACAACGTCCTCTGCTGCCCGCGAATAAACGGAGAAGGAAGTGACGCCACCATCAGCGTCATACTGAAGAAGCCTGCAGCTGCCGGCGAAACGCAGCGTCAAAACAGGTAAACAAAACTGTTTCTGTGTTTAAAAAGAACGAAAGCATGGAATTTCATAATTAGTTATAATTACAAATTGGGATCTGATAATTATGACGTTGATGGTAAATATTATTATTATTTTATGTTTTTATTTTTTCCATTTATTGACATTAAAATCAAAATGCAAAATGAAAAGGGGACAGAAAGAAGAAAAACTTATGTTGTCTGCCTCTTTTAGCTATAATAACATTAATACAAATGAAACAACAGTGTGAGTCTTAATTCATTTGATCAATAGTTTCTGGACTGGTTGGCCGACACAACTTCAACCCATGAACTGAAAAGGAGAGAAAACAAGTTACACAGAAAGAAGAATAAAGTTAGTTAGTTAGTTAGTTAGTTAGTTAGTTAGTTAGTTAGTTAGTTAGTTAGTTAGTTAGTACATACGTACACTTGTTCCCTTTGACCTTTTTTTGCCTTTCTCTTGTTTCTTTCACCCCTCCAACCCCCCTCCCCCCACGTGTTTATGTAACAGATCTATAGAAGTTAATCTTTTCATTTTTAATCTCTTTTTTGAAAGTCAATATTGTTTTTGCATTCTTAACTTCAGTATTTAATTTATTCCACATTTTAACTCCATATATGGACACACAGCGTTCCTTTATGAGTATCCGATGTCTAGGTATGTTCAATAATTCATGTCCTTTTAGATCATATTTGCTGTCTTTCTGTAAATCTTTTGATTAAACCTGCAGGTTCGTACCTTTTTTTGCATTATACATAAATTTAAAAATATTGTAGTCCACCAGATGGTAGAATTTTAGTGTTTTTAATTGTTTATATAACGGATTGGACGGATCTCTGTAGTTGCTCCTTGTGATGTTTCTTATCGCTGTTTTCTGTAAGATGTAAATGGAATTTGTGTAGGTTTTATATGTTGTTCCCCAGATTTCAGTGCAGCAGTTCAGGTACGGTATGATCAGTGAGTTATATAACAAATACAGGGAATCATAATCAAGTAACCATTTAGCTCTATGCAACAGTGCAAAAGCTTCAGATATTTTAGTTTTGACACGGTTTATATGGAGTCATTTTTTCATCAGTGACGACTCCCACATACTTGACTTCTTTTCCTCTTTTAATATTAATCTCATCTATATTTAATAAAAAGTCATCATTTGAATATGTATTACTAAATATCATAAAACATGATTTATCACAGTTTAATGATTGTTTGTTCCCATCAAACCATGCATAACTTCTATCATCATATTATGGCTTTGACTCATTAATCATGACTGAGATTAAACATTTTTAATCATGGCTTTAGAAGATAATTTATCATAATTAGAGTTCAAGTCTCATTAGTCATCACTCACTGATGAGACTTGTTCTCCACACCTGACCAAGCCCGTGGGAGTGGTGAGCTGCAGCTGCGGCCGCGCTCGGGGACTATTGGGGGGTTTAGCCCCCCCCCAACGCAGGGTGGCGTTGGGTCCCATTTTTAAGGTCTTACGGTCTAACCCTGAAACCACTGAGCTGGTGTTAGTTATGAGTTGTGTATTAATGACCTTTCTGCCTCCCAGGTCATTACCCGACTGGGAAGAACCGACCGTGCTGCGTTGAAACCACGAAGAGGAACGTCGGCTCTCAGATCGTGGGGAACACCTACTCCAGGCAGCGCTCCAGATCCCACTGTGTGGAGGCCATCCTGTGAGTTTAAACTCCTTTTAAAACATGTCGAAAATCACAGATTTATTTATATTTGTTCATTTTTCAGATTCAACACGGCTAAAGGAATTATCTGTGTGGACCCCAAAGCTTCCTGGATCCCAGCACGTAAGTCATCCCAGCAAATAAATCCCACTCATCAGATACTAAACATGACTCAGCATGTTTCCTTTCCTCTCTAGGGATCGCCAACATGACGGAGGAGGGATGAACCCTCCCCTCCTGCTGGAGGAGGCATGCTCCTGCTTCACTCATGAACGTGCAGATAAACTAATAATTATCATTAAGCTGAGCTTCTGCAGGAATTTTAATAAATAATATTTACCCCAAATAGAAAACATTTTATTTTGTTTTTTAATTTAAACTTTTCTGCAAAAGAGACACGATTCTTACACCTGACTTTATATTTAGCTGCTCAGTAAGGCCGAGGGCCACCGGCGAGGAAAAGGAACCTGACTTTTATCCGATTTGTCTTTTCGTTTCCGGCCCTCATCCTCTTCCGTAGCTCACAGAACTCATTATTGTAATAAAAATTAAAGGATGACAAAATAATATTTAAACGTTACAACATAGAAAAATAGGGAATTTACTTCATTTGTTGTAAAATCTTTCATTCAAAAGAATAAAAAACAGATAAAAATTATTTTCCTTATTGTTGGGATTAAAGGGTCAGCTCTGGACTGGTTTAGATCGTATCTCCACAACAGGACTTTCTGTGTTAAACTGGGTGATGTTTTTTCTTCTTGGGAGGGGCTCCGCTGGGGGGTCCCGCAGGGATCGATCCTTGGTCCACTTTTGTTTGCCATTTATCTGCTTCCTCTGGGGTCAGTCTTTCGTAAACATGGCCTAGCGTTCCACCTCTATGCTGACGATTGCCAGATTTACTCTCCATTGTGTCAGGAGAAAGGTCTCTCCATCCAGTCCTTTGTGTCCTCTCTTAACTTGGGCAAGACACTTAACCCACCTTGCCTGCTGGTGGTGATCGGAGGGACCGGTGGTGCTCGGCAGTCTCATCTCTGTCAGTGCGCCCCAGGTCAGCTGTGGCTACATCATACCTCATCCCCATCAGTGTGTGAATGGATGAATGATACACTGTAGTGTAAAGTGCTTTGGAGTACTCTGAGAGGCGCTATACAAGTGCGGGTCATTTATCATCATTTAAGACAGTCTTCATTGTTTTTCACCCCAATGGCTTCCGGTCTGTTATCGTTCACACTTTAAACTCCTCGTCTTTGTTTATAATTTCATCCAGGGTGGTGGTCCCCTCTATCTAGCCACACTCCTGAACAAACATTCCCCATTGCGCGCTCCTCTGACCAAGACCTGCTCGCTGTCCCTCGGTCTAGGTGTCGTACCCGCGGGGACCGGGCTTTCTCAGTCCTAGCACCGTCACTCTGGAACCAGTTGCCACCCTCAGTCAGGCTGTCCCCCTCTCTGCCAGCCTTTAAGAGTCACCTAAACACCCACCTCCTCCGCTTGGCGTTCCCTGAACGTGTTCGAGTTTGACCCTCTTTATGTTTATTTCATTTCCCTGCTTTCATTGGTCTCTTTATCTCTTGTTTTATCTATTTGTTTCTACTTTAATATTTTACCTTTTTTGTACTATTTGAATTGCTTTTATTTTCGATTTATTCATCATGTTTCACGTTTCTCATGTACCGTGTTCAGCGACAGGTCGCGGAAGGCGCTTTATAAATAAAGCTTTGATTGATTGTTTCGACCACATCAACTTTGCTGCCATCTAGTGGACATAACTGGTATGAAACAGTCACCTGGACATCATATAATCACAATAAAGGAATAAATATAACATATGGAGCCATAATTAATACAAACCTGGTGACAGGAAGCACTTTGTAAAGGTGAATAAACTAAACTCACTCCAGATTCTGATCCCTCTTCTCTTCACTCTGCTGCGCTGATTCCTGAAAGACTCACAAGAGATAAGAAACATTTATTTGGAAAAATCCTGAGGAAGCATTTGTACTTTGCTCTGTTATGGAGGACGTTTGCGTCCACGTGGGACAGGTTAGAGACGTCCCAGAAGAGGTCATGATGGTGACGTTTAATAATTACCTTTAGTCAGTTATCAGACGTTTTCCTGCAGCTTCCTGAGGGGCGTTGGTCCTCCTGGGCCTCCGTCCTGCAGTTAGAGGTTCCTCTGCTCCAACACACCTGCAGCAGCAGGCGAACAGGTGACTCAACCATTTAACCAGGTGTGTTGGAGCAGCTAGGATGACGTCATACCTCATTTACATATCAAGGTATCTTCTGAAAACCAAAAGGCCACAGCTGGGATTCGATCCTGCGGTGCCACCAACCGCCCCACCGTGCAGCTGGATGGTTCTGACCGACCCAAACATGTGTGTGGTGTTTTTTTATTAGGACGATATAAAAAGGTGTCATGACAGTTTTTATAATAAAAATAAACCTTCTATCATAAATCCAGCAGGTACCGATATAAATAAAAGGTGTCAAATACAACGTGTCCTCTAATATTTAGGTTTCATCCTAATAAAACAAAAATATAATAATAAAAGTCTCGACGATGAAACAAAAACACTTTAAACCAAACTGAGATATTTTCCGTGAGGATTTCCTCATCCTGACTGGATTTGGATCGGTTCTGCAGGTCGTCCTTAACAGCCGCCCCACGGCCCGGGAGGAATGTTCTGGAAATGAAGTCTGAGTAGCCCCAGTGGTCCTCCAGCTCCTCACACGGTGATCCTAGTCCATGTTCTGGTTCTGATCAGACCCTGGTCGGCTGAGGAGGAGGAGTGTGGAGCTGTGTGGAGGATGGAGCTCTCAGGCAGAACCTTACAGAGGAATCTGGGAGGATCCGAGGAGCAGCCCGGGTGGAGTCCGGCCTGCTGGGAACCAGATGAGCTCGGATGTGGTTCTAGAGAAGCTCTAAAGATGTTCTAGATGACGTAAGGTTCTTTGGTGACACTCGTTCCCTCCGGGGGTTTGGTCTTCAGAGCATGCTGGTCTCTGTCTGCAGGATGGACTGGGCCCGGATGTTTCTGGAGAACTGGGCTGGGTTTTCTGTCCCGCTTCGGGTCACCGATGTGAGGCGGAACCTGTAATCCCATCCAACGCAGCTCTTCAGAGATACACTCCTCCAGGTCCTCCTCAGCTCGCTCTGGACCTGAGGACAACCAAACCGGACTCTTCAGAACCATCAAGTAGAGAAGAGATAAAAGATGTTGGTGCTGGAAAAACTCGCCTCGCTGTTCAGGAAGCAGTAGAGAACAGCCACGATCAGACCCTGAAACACAGACAGACATCAACTCTGCTCCCAACAGGAAGCTGACGACGTTCCAGAACCATCCCGAGTCCCATCGTGTCTCACCTGGAAGGACCCGAGGCCCAGGTCAAAGAAGATCTTGACCTGCTTCAAGGTGTCATCAGCCGGTTCCAGCAGGTAGAAGAACATCACGTAGTTGACTCCAAACAGAGGGATGAGCAGCAGGGTGGACTTGGCCAGGCGCCTGGAAGTAAGGACCAGAAGGATCAGCCGGACCCAGGTCACCTCCGAACCCCCTCAGCCCAGTCCCACCTGTACTGTGACTGGTCGTTTCCTCCAACGCCGGAGCAGCGGAGCTTCTGCACCAGGACTCGGATGATGCTGACGAACAGGATGAAGTTTATCTGAAAGTGGAAAAAGGTGAGAGAAGCTTTTCAGCAGGAACTGAATCAGATGTTTCCTCCGGAGCGAGGACGCGTCACCAAGCCAGTAAAACGGCTTTGATACCAGTAAAGTTTAATCCAGCTATCTCCGTGTGAATACATGATAACTAATCCTGAAGACAACCTGGATGATTGTCCAGCTCTGATCGGCATTTTCATTATCCGGAATGTTTGTGAGAACAAAAGCTCGTTTAGCAGCAGCGTCGTGAAACCTTACGCTGAAGTGGAACAACACGAGAAGGAAAAGGGCAACAGCAGATGAAATCTGGACTGAACTCACGATGATGGACGCCATGATGGGCCAGTTGATCAGCCTGTCAGGAACTGGGTGGTCGTTTATCTCCCAACATCTGGAAAACCAAAATAGAAGAAACAGGAATGCTAAAGCTGCAGCCAGTGGCTCATCAGGGTCACCATGGTAACCAGCTGGGAGTCAGACCGCATCCTCAGACAGCTGCTGGGTGAAGATGCGAGGATCTTCAGGTCGTTGCCATTCGAGGTCAGTGCATCCTCGTTAGGGGGCGGAGCTTTCTCTCAGCGCTGCTCCAGCTGGGACTCATGTGTTCATCAAGGCTGCAGGGTTAGGGTCAGAATCTGTTGGACGGCTGCTTTGATGCCAGATTGTCATCAGAACTTAATAACTTCTGCTGCGTCTCTAATCTCAGTTTTCTCTCCCTTCACCACTCAAGCAGCAGGAATAATCTGGAGCTCTCCACAGCTTTCCTCATCCACGAGACCAAGTTGGACCCTTTCTCTCCTCCCAGAAGAGTCCCGGAGCCTTGAATCCTCCACAGGAAGCAAAACTCTCTAGAATAAAGAACTTGTGGGTTCGGCTCTCCTCTCTGATCCAGCAGGAGGCTCTGATGGTCACGCGGGACGGTGTTTAGGTTTCACGAGGATTCAGAAACAGAACGTGGTCGTCAGCTGTCAGGTTTGTGTAGAAATCTCCAGAAATCCTCAGACTTAATGGGATCAAAGTCCAAGTGTGACATGTTTAAGCTCTGAATGGTAATGTGGAGTACACCTGAGCCAAGGAGGGGCGGGGCATCCTCACCTGGTTCTCCTGATCATGTTTAAAGAGCAAGTCGGCCTTGTTCGAGTTGAGCTGCGCCTCGCCTGGAAAGCAGACGAGAGCAGACGGAAGCCGCAGGGGGAGTGGCTGAAAGCGACGTTTAAGTCGGACACAGATTCCTGCATGTGTAGCTCGCGGGTGCTGATGGCTGAAGTACGCGCGTTAGCGTCCACACTTGTTTAATTTTCAATTTTAATTCTGGTGCCTGTCAGCAGCTGAAACACTGTAAAGGTTATCAGCCGTAGCTTTAGTGTGCTCATAGGGAACGTGATAAAAGAACACAAAACACATTTGTCTTCATGGCCTATATAGTTGTCATCATCAACATAACATGATTTACAGAATACATGTGACCAACTAACATTTCATGTTTTAGCGATGGGTACCGAATTCGGTACTTTTTAAGGTACCGACCGAATTCCATAGTACCGACTGAGCACCGATTCACGTCATTTGAATTGGTGCCTCGTTTCGGTACCCGTCCTTCATAACGAGAACTTGCCGAGGCATCTGCGCATGCGCAAGAGTGTTACATCGGTCGTTGAGAGCGAGTTGTAAACAGAGCAGCATGGTAGAAAGAACGCACGCTAAAGCTTGGGTCCACTTCACTAAATGTGATGGGTAACTGGGTGATGATGAAACCAGCGACAACGATCTAAGTGAGACATCCTCATCTTAATCTGCTCCGGTAGGTAAATAAATGTTTAAGATAACGTTAGCTTGATTTGTTAGCTACCGTTTCGCTAATGGTGCGTTCGCTTTCTCCTCGGAACTCGGAATTTCCGACTGGAAGAACATGAACGCGCTCTATAGTTTGGCTTCACTTTACTAAATGCGACAGGTGAAGATGAAACCAGCGACAACGATCTAAGTGTGAGGCATCATCGTTTTAATCTGCTCCAGCAGCTAAATAAACTGTTTAAGATAACGTTAGCTCGGTATGTTAGCTTCCATTGCCACGATTGTTATCAGCTAATGGTGCGTTCACTTTCTCCTCGGAAATTCTAACTTCCCAATAGGAAAAATCAAATGAAAAAGGACGGCAAAAGGAATGAAGATACACAGTAAATTTAGTTCACAGTAAAGATGTTTGCTTCAGTTTAATTATCAGCTTATAAAACTACAAGGACCATGTTAAAATACAAACAGTTGTATGTTATTTATCGTGATATTTATCAAATATTGTTATATATTGAGAAAATATATTATTATAAAAGAGAATTAAATTATTAAACACTCAAAAGTATCGAAAATTGGTACCGTTAAGTACCGGTATCGATTCCTAGGTACCGGGAATTAGTACCGAATCAATTCAAATGTCAAAGGTACCCATCCCTACATGTTCTACCACCGGATGTTTGGATCAGAATATGAACCAATCAGATCTTAGATCAGGTGAGTGCCAGGCGTTTCCCGTCATCCCCTAGGTTTTGCAGCCGAGGGAGAGCAACTGCAGTGCCTTGCTCCAAATCTGCGGCCGCCTTGATCTCACGAGGTTATCGTTGCCTACGTATGCATGACGTCAGAGCAAGTCGGACACAAATCTAACCGGCATGCGCTGCTCGCCGATCACCGCTGATCTAATCTGCGCAGAACTGGCTCATCTCGAACACGGTCACCCCCTACAAGAAACTTACTCCACTCCCACTTCCTGTTTGAAAAATGCAACAAATGATGTTGCCTGGCAGACCGAGAGGGCGGAGCTACTAACAAATACACACACACACAGGCTCACAATGACATTGTGACATCATATGGTACCAGCTAACATCAAAGTGTGCCTCTTAGCCAATAGCAGTTGCACATTTAAAATCAAATGTCTTGCAGAGTTTTTACCTGAAGAGGGCGCTGATGCTGACAGTTTTAGGCAGAATATTTAAACTTTAACTAAGATGCACTAAAGTGCAAAACTATTGTCTACACATGTCTGCAGCACGATCAGACACGCATTTATAAAGTTTATCAGCAAAAATAAAGCTGATTTGGGGGTGACTTGCTCTTTAAGGTGGAATGTTTAAAGTTAATAATCTGAACTAAACATCTTTATTCTGCTGGGTTAATTAAAACGTCTAAAAGCAACAAAAACAGCAGTCCTTCTGAGCGGTGAACTCACCTGGTGTCCTCCAGGTTGATCCGCGTGATGACCCACGCCACCATGAAGACAAACGGGATTCCTGAGAGACGAGGACAGAGAGACTTTAGATTGTCCAGGAGCCGGATGGTGCCACACAGGAAATATGAGTCGTGTAACATCTGGGCTCGGAGCGTGGCCGCAGGAGTGCTGGTAGAGCCGTGATGGATGGTGGAAGAAGGTCACGTGGCGACAGCTCAGATGGAACGGAACAAAACGACGGGAACTGTTTACAGCCAGACCTTTCCCAGAATACGCCAGTTCACTTAGAGAACGACCCACTGGCTGCCTCTGTGGCGATTCCACTGCAGCTCGTAAGACAACGGAGGTTTTGGTTTATCAGGAGCTCCTAAAATCACACTGAGCGTCATTTTATCAGATTAAATAAAGCTGATATTTCATTGTTCGCTGATGAAGCAACGGCCCCACAGCAGCTGCTTCCAGAGCAGGGAGACAGAGATCCAGCTGCTGTAAACACTGTGACAGGTTATGGAATAAAACTGTCAGAGTTTTGAGCAGAAATGAAAAACAAAACTCAAGCTGAGCTGGTCCGGCTGTGAAATACGGCGGCGAAAAAACCTTAAATCTGGCGTTTTATAACTTTCAGAAACTTCTGAAGCTGAAAAGTGAAACAGAGGAAACCTGCAGCTTTCTGCTGCTGATGTGGTCATAATGTTTTGGCTGATTAAATCAGTGGTTAGCGTAGCGTTAGACGTTGAGTCATTTACAATAAAACTATAAACTAAATTAAATTTAGTGTTTTTCATTTGTTTCACAAACGTGCACGTTTCCTCTTCACGCCGGTGCTTCATGTATGAGCTGGGTAACCATAGCGACCACCTCCGCACCAGAAACCTGATGATCTTCTCTTCTACTCTATCCCAGCCAAGCAGGAGCCTTGGCTTCGTGCGACAGCCTCCTGGTTTCCTGCTCGCTGTTTTACCCGACTGAGCGGCGCTCTCACCTGAGATTCACCTGTACGTGACCTCACCCCTCCCTGCGCGGGTTGTGGTGCAGCTTACCCCAGCCGATGGCCATGTAGACGGAGAGGCGCGGGGCGTGGGCCAGGACGACGAGCAGCAGCGTGTGCAGGTAGAGACCTTCAACCAGCAGCCAGAAGAAGTTGGCCATGACGAAGTAGTTAAAGAAGACCAGGCTGGCCTTGCAGCCCACCTGTAGCAGCAACACAGACCGGATCACCGCAAGCTCGTCACCTGAACTTACCTGCAGACATTTGTAATCGAAACCTGCACAACCGACCCGAAGGCTGATCAGAACCTGTAGATTGTGTTAGCCTACAGGGAGTCAGGTGTGTTGGACCAGGGGTCACCAGCTCCAGTCCCCAAGATGGGGATCTCAGAGCAGGTCCACCATTATGGTTCAGCTCAAAGCTGGAGACCAGGATGAGGAGGAGGAGCTAAGCTTGTGACCCGCTGGAAGGGGCGGAGCCAAGCTGTTGTGGCTGCATATGGATCTTCCACATGCTACTGAGGCTCCTGATAGCGGAATAACAAACGACATGTTGATTTTTCCTGATTATTGTAGGAAAAGGTCAGCATCCAGCCCAGCAGACGGGTCAGAACCAGAACAGCAGTGAAGACTAAAGGGGAAACATGTGGGTTGTGCTCACACATTCAGCTGTTGTATCGTGTGTGTGTGTGTGTGTGTGTGTGTGTGTGTGTGTGTGTGTGTGTGTGTGTGTGTGTGTGTGTGTGTGTGTGTGTGTGTGTGTGTGTGTGTGTGTGTGTGTGTGTGTGTTCACCAGAGACAGCTGCATTCTGCAGTCTGCAGCTCCATCATCTGAGAAGAGCAGCGAGTCTTTGGTCAGCACGGCCACGGCTCTCAGCATGAAGGACACAAACAAGTTGAGATGGATGTAGTTCCTCGTGCAGTGGAGCCTCCTGCAGACGCACAAGAATGTGTGGAAGTGTGTTTACAGAACGCGCCGGGTGTGAATCCCACGAAGGACGCCTTATCTAAACAGGCTGATAGCAGCCGGCTGAGCAGCTGGAGTCCAGATCCAGTCTTTTACTACGACGTGACCTCATCAAGAGGCTTTTATTGTGGTAATGTGTCCCGGTTGTGTTGACTTTCAGGGTTATGGTGAGGCTAAAGGCTTCACACGCCAACATATCAGGGTTACTCTTGAATGTCGCTTCACCACTTAGAGGAAACGGCAGGATTGTCAGACTTTCTGAGGAAAAATAAGCCGAGGAACCTCCATGAGGCAGGAGCGGGGGTGCAGCAGGGGTTTTGTGTGTGTGTGTGTGTGTGTGTGTGTACCTGAATGAGCAGATGATGACGGTGCTGGTGAGCAGAGTGATGAGCGACAGGCTGTGGCCCAGGGTGGACAGAGTCTGAACCACCTTGTAGAAGAGCAGCTGCAGACAGACAGGTCAGAGTTCAGGTTGAGCCACTCAGCCCGGCTGAACCATGAGACCAGACAGGAAATGAGTAGAGAATGCACCTGCTGGGCTCCTTATTTAGGAAACCTGTTACTGATTGGCTTAATGAACTGAACTGAATTGGAATGTTTACTTCGTGAAGAGCCTTGAGACGACTCGTGACGAGTCGTGACTTGGTGCAATATACAGTAAATGAATTGAACTGAAACGGTACAGGTTCAGATCCTGACTTAAACCTAGAGCAGCAGCGTTGTTGTCATGGCAGTTTGAACGTTGATGCTTCCTGGTTCTGTTTCCACAGTGAGGAGGCCCTTTCACAATAAGAGCGTGATCAGGATCACAACCTGGGTCTGGTCCATCTCAAAGCGGTTCTGCTGCCCACTAACACGAGTTCATGGCTGCGCGTCTGGCCTCCATCGCTCTCATTGTGTGTAAACAACATTCCTAAAGTCTGACACACCAGCGAACAATTAGCTCAGAGTACACACACTCAACATATAGGACACACACACGGACACACACACACACACACTCAACATATAGGACACACACACATACACACACACACACACACACACACTCAACATATAGGACACACACACATACACACACACACACACACACACACACACACACACACACGCATACACACACACACACACACACTCAACATATAGGACACACACACATACACACACACACACACACACACACACACACACACACACACACACACACACACACGCATACACACACACACGCGCATACACACTCAACATATAGGACACACACACATGCACGCACACACACACACACACACACGCACACACATGCATGCACATACACACACTCAACATATAGGACACACATACACACACACACACACACACGCATACACACTCTACACATAGGACACACACACACTCAACATATAGGACACACACACACACACATGCACGCACGCACACACACACACACATGCATGCACATACACTCACTCAACATGTAGGACACACACATGCACGCACAGACACACACATGCATGCACATACACACACACACATGCATGCACATACACACACACGCACACACATGCACGCACATACACACACACACATGCATGCACATACACACGCACACACATGCATGCACATACACACACACACACACTCAACGTATAAGACACAGACACAGACACATGCACGCACACACACACACACACTCAACATATAAGACACACACACATGCATGCACACACACGCACATAACGGGACATGATCACTGACAGAAAACATCTCAGCTGAAGCTTCAACATTTGAGCCGGACCAGCTAAAAGACCTGATGTCCACAGAGCGTCCCCCTTACAGTCGTCCCAGAGACATGTCTCCAGCTGCCGGGACTCACTAAATGTTTTCAAGTTTGGAGATCTTTCTTCATTTTCTGCTCGTTTGGTGTTTCCATCATTTCAGTTGGTGTTTTATTTCCATCTCTTTTAAACGTTGCTGCTTTAACTTTTCACGCAACTTTTCCTCTGTGCTTAGATGAAATGTGTTGATTTCTGTTGTTCATTTTCTTTTTGAGCTAGAACTTTGTCATTTAAGTTTTTATTCACCGTATGACCCTTGACCCTTAATGAGCCCTTAGAGCAGGTGCGCTCACCTGTCTGGATTTGTGGCCTTGAGTAGAAACTCTTTTAAATGTTAGAAAAACGAGTTTTAAGAAAAGGTAAAAGGTTAAAAGTGTCAGGAAACAATAAGGAAACATAGACCAGGGTTAAAACGAAGGTTTCCTTCATAACGACGAGGTGCACCACAGCCTGGTTCCCGTGGAACGGCCTCAGACCAAGCTAGTCGATGCCGGAGGAGAAACCAGCAGATTAAAGATCAGAGGAACGTCTCAAACACGCCGGCAGCAGCTGACCGGGTCACAGCCCGGTGCTTTCTGGTCCCAGGGTGTTGAGAGATGTTCGGGAACAGATCTGATCCGCGGAGACTCCAGAACCAACGGACAGGAATTAACAGATCTGCTGACGCAGCGCCTGACACCAGCATGAGGCTTTCTGGGGTCTGTCTGAGTCCAGCATCCACGCGGGTGGTCCTCAGGACTCAGGCCCTGCTGAGTCATCGTCTCGGTTTCTCTTGACCTCCTGTTTGGCTCAGGAATAAAACATCTGGATGAATTAAGGGATGCTAAAGTGTTCCTGCAGAGAGATGGGACCTTTATCAGCATATCTTAACAATAAATGTGTGCTGAAACGATGTTTTTCTTAGTTTCAGAGGCACAGCTGGATCTGGGGAGGGGGGGGGGGGGGTTATCTTCTGAAGAGAAGAACCAGGCTGTAGAGCTTCACAGATGTTGTGTCTGATCCACCAGGAAGCCCTCGGAGGTGGAGGTGAGTCTGTGACCGGACAGGTCACGGCTCTGTGGCGAGACACCGGCTTAAACTCTGAGAGTTGAGGGGTTCAGATTCCGGTCGGGGTCGATTCTGACCCAGTCTGTTGGTCCAAAAGCATTCGCCTGGTTCTGTGGAGGATTATGAATGTGAGCGACACAGCTGCATGTTTGATCCAGTCGAGGTTCAGAGTTTCCTCGCAGCCAGCTGCAGGGGTGTGTGTGTGTGTGTGTGTGTGTGTGTGTGTGTGTGTGTGTGTGCGTGTGTGTGTGTGTGTGTGTGTGTGTGTGTGTGTGTGTGTGTGTGTGTGTGTGTGTGTGTGTGTGTGTGTGTGTGTGTGTGTGAGACCCCGAGGCGTTCCTTCTGATGTCACAGGGCTTTTCCTGACCTTCCCAGTTATTGCTGCTGCATTCCAGGATCTGTTATGCTATAACTTCCAGGTTCTGAGGAAAATCCAGAAACAAGTTAGCGTCCCGACAGCTTCCAGCAGCTTCTTCAGCTTCACGTTCAGCAGGTCTCATGGATCAGCCGCTAACAGGAACCGACGCTAAACTTTAATCTTGGTTCTATGATGAAGGACATCTGTCCCCTTCCTGACCAAATGCCTCAGCTGGCTCCTCTCCATGTGGAGGAGCAGCTCCTCCCCCTGAGGCGAGCCCTACGGAGAGGGTTGGGATGAAGATCTGGTGAACGGAGATCTGTGTTCTGGTTGAGCTCTTCTCCACCTCAGCAGACTGGTTCAGGCCCGATCCACCTTCCCTCACCCCAGTTGGACCTCTCCCCCGACTCAGAGATAAAAACCCACCCTGCTCTGTTCCAAAATCATGTCTGATGCTGCTTTTTACTCGTTTTTCACCTTAGAGGACCTTCTGAATGTCAGCAGAACTTAATCAAGATGACTTTAAATGATTAAAGGAGAAGTTTTGCTGCCGGGAAGGAAAACAGATCCAAGAAGCTGCAGCAGGAATCAGAAGCCACACTGATTACTGATGAGTTTGCGGTGATGCTAACGAGGTCACCATGGTGGTTTACCGCTGTAGTCTGAGTCTACGTGATGATCAGAGCCATCAGACGTGCTCAGAGCCTCCGCTTCCTCAGCAGCTAGAGCCAAACCAAACACCCACATGTGCTGATGAGGCTGATTGGATCAGCAGAACACCAACCCTGAATCATACGAGGGAATCAGCCGTTTACGCTAAGATTAGACCCTGGAGGCTGAGAGCCTCACCTCTCTGGGCTGATCGGTGATGTTTGATGAGCAGGCCACTCTGATGTCGGGGTAAACGGAGGACCAGCCTCGCTCGGTGCAGTTCCTGCTCAGGTAACCTGGAGCACAAACAACAGAGTCAAGAATGCATAATTAAGCAGGGATGTCAGAGCGGGTGGAGCTTCAGCACATCAACACAGCTGTGTACGGTGGCTGCACAGTCCAAAAACCCCACAACCCTCCAGAGAGCTCAACACCATCAGGCCCAGGATCACACCTGTCCCCCAGGATCACACCTGTCCAGGGTCAAAGGTCGAGGCTCAGCTACAAACACACCCACTTCCATCTCAGCGTCTGTGAAAACGACGGCGTTCCAGACATTTGTGTGTTCACCGGTGTTCGTTAGTCGTGGCAGCCATCTTGAATCAGGTTGACTCCAGAAGGTTTTAGCTTCATCTGAGGCTGTTTGGCACGCTCCATGGATTCACTCACGAGTGCACACACACGTCACACACACACAAGTCACTTCAGTGTTAAATAAATGGTTATGTTAGAAATCGGTTTGGTCTCTTGTCAGCGTGCCCAGGACAGACCTAAATGTTGAGTACAGCAGGACGTTTTCTTACGTTAACCAGAACTTCTAGCCTAGAGTCTGGACCAACATTTGTCAAAGCTAAGTGAGTTTGCTCTTGGATGGCTTGTCGGGCTGTAAAGAGGATGTAGAAACATTAAAAACGCATTTTTTAAAGTTAATAAAAGAGCACTGAATTATTTTCTATGTGCATTTGTTTATTTACCGTATGCCTGGTAGCGCTTCTAAAAATATCAAAATTTATTATTCTCTGCTTTTCTTTAAACAGAACCAATGTACTGCAGAATATTTGCGTGTGTTTTAAACGTAATAATTTATCTCTATTACAGGTCAGCATGCATCATTCTGCACAACATCGGTGCTGGTGACATCATCGCCCTGAGGAAGATGCTGCAGACAATGAGAGATGCAGCGGTGCTCTGTCATGGGGGACATGCCACCTGACCACCACTACTGTTAACAGGAAAGCCATTCATGTACGAATCTCAATTTAATTAAAACACACTCTTGTTTTATTTGCTGATGAGTCGCATACTAGTGATTCTGTAAACCGTCTCCTCTTTGCACATTTCTGAATCTGTCTTAGTGATGTAACAGCCAGCCCAGATCCCTGTACATGGATGATGGAGTGGACAGCGAGAGGAAGCATCCCAAAGCCCTCTCTGCAGACCATCCTGCAGGAAACAAAGGGTTTAATACTTCCTGGCAGAGAGGCTAGATCAGAGTCCTCATATGTAAGTGAGATTAAACATCTGTCGCATCTGGAAAAACCCTAAAGGGAATCGGGCTGAAGTGGTCGATGTTTAGGAAGAAAATCAAGTCTAAATTGAATAACTTCTGAGGAGAGTCATACAAATTCCCCAAAACCAAAAATGTACCTGTAGCCCACATGCTTTAAAATTTAGGCCCTCTTGGTAGCTATGGGACTAGCGTTCCTTAGCAATTAAACATGTTTTAGCCTGGTTCCAAAACCGTTTTAGTTCAAGTTTACAGTCATGACAACTAGGGGTAACGTTTTCGTAACTTCTGTTTAGGTAATTATGCTTTAAATGATGAATAATTAGATTTGATCGACAGATAGCATGAGTGTCAGAGCTAGCATTAACGGCTAGCTCTGAGTCAGAGCTAGTGTTAGCGGCAGATAGAGCTAGCGTTAGCGGCTAGCTAGTGTTAGCGGCTAGCGCTCAGACAGAGCTAGTGTTAGGTTGAATGGGTAAATGCTGTATTTAAAGAGCAAGTCACCCCTTACAAGAAACTTACTTCACTCCCACTTCATGTTTGAAAAATGCAACAAATGCTGTTGCTTGGCAGACCGAGAGGGCGGAGCCACTAACAAGTACACACACACAGAGGCTCACAGTGGCATTATGACATCATAATGTACCAGATGACATCATAGCATACCTCTTAGCCAATAGCGGTGGCAGATTTAAATTTAAATACAGTGCAGAATTTTTCCCTGACGACGGCGCAACACTGACAGTTTTAGGTAGAATATTTGAATTTTAACCAAGATGCACTGAACTGCCAAATTATTGACTACACATGTCTGCAGCATGATTAGACACTCCTTTATATAGTTTGTCAGCAAAAAAAAAGTGATTTGGGGGTGACTTGCTCTTTAAATAACACTGCTTGGGTTGAAACCTTTACTTACATTTTATGATTTACTTAATTGGGAATAATTCAACTGGTGTATACAGTATATATATATATATATATATATATATATATATATATATATATATATATATATATATATATATATATATATATATATATATATATACACACACACACACATATATATTATATTACCAATCAATGTTCAGAGTTTATGAAAAGACAAATTATTTATGATTTAAAAAGAGCTAAAGTCTTTAAAATCTTAAAAAAATAGTTTAGAAATTTTATTTGTGGTTTATTTTAGCGTTAGTGTTAGCTTGTTGTTACAATACCATGTTTATTCGTAAAAGCACATTTAAAAACAGTGTGTCAGCTGACCAAAGTGCTGCTCAGGTTAAAAACTGAGACATAAAAACACAGAATTAAAAGAGACCATAAATGAACTCAAACGCAGCACAACAACACACTAGCTAAATGTTAGTGCTAGCTACAGCAGGGCTTTTTAAAGTGTAAATTGGTGCATAACCCAAAGATAAAACCAATCCCACACGCTTTAGTTTTAACCCTGTTTCGTTTCAGCACACCTGCAGAGCCTAAGTTAGAGCAGAGAAACCATTAAAACATGCTGGATGCCAGCAGGACCCTAACCACTGTGGTACAGTATTGTTGGCTCCTTCCGATTTTATTCATAAAAGAATAAATAAAAATTAGTAAAAGTATAAATAATAAAAACTACAGAGTTTCACCCGTCGGGCTGTTCGAACCAAGAAGTGTCTGAAAATGCCATTACTGGGTATCTGAGGATAAAGGATTTCTCTGTCTCATAATACTGTTAAAGGATTAGAGTTTAAAAGAAATATCCCAACAGATAAAAGGTCAAAGACAAAGAAATTAGTTGATTTATTTTATATAAACAACAGAAATAAGTCAAGACTGATTTACACACTAAAATAAATCCATTAACTCTGTTTTTAATAACAAAATACTCACATTGTGTACAAATAAAAATTTTATAAATAAGACATTATTACTAAAATATGTGACAACAAAAAGTGAATCTTGTTCTGACCAAAAACATAATTAAGGAGCCTGCTGCTCTGCCAGCAGGTGTTCATTAATGCTTTACTCACCCCAACATCATCCAGACTCCCCAGCATCACCGAAATGTAGGTGTGCATGTGTGTATGTAGGTGTGCATGTGTGTATGTAGGTGTGTATGTAGGTGTGCATGTGTGCATGTGTGTGTGCATGTGTGTATGTAGGTGTGCATGTGTGTGTAAGTATGTAGGTGTGCAAGTGTGCATGTAGGTGTGCATGTGTGTATGTAGGTGTGCATGTGTGTATGTAGGTGTGCATGTGTGTATGTAGGTGTGCATGTGTGTGTAAGTTTGCATGTGTGCAAGTGTGCATGTAGGTGTGCATGTGTGTGTAAGTATGCATGTGTGCAAGTGTGTATGTAGGTGTGCATGTGTGTATGTAGGTGTGCATGTGTGTATGTAGGTGTGCATGTGTGTGTAAGTTTGCATGTGTGCAAGTGTGCATGTAGGTGTGCATGTGTGTGTAAGTATGCATGTGTGCAAGTGTGTATGTAGGTGTGCATGGGTGTATGTAGGTGTGCATGTGTGTGTAAGTTTGCATGTGTGCAAGTGTGCATGTAGGTGTGCATGTGTGTATGTAGGTGTGCATGTGTGTGTAAGTTTGCATGTGTGCAAGTGTGCATGTAGGTGTGCATGTGTGTGTAAGTTTGCATGTGTGCAAGTGTGTATGTAGGTGTGCATGTGTGTATGTAGGTGTGCATGTGTGTGTAAGTATGCATGTGTGCAAGTGTGTATGTAGGTGTGCATGTGTGTATGTAGGTGTGCATGTGTGTGTAAGTTTGCATGTGTGCAAGTGTGCATGTAGGTGTGCATGTGTGTATGTAGGTGTGTATGTGTGTGTAAGTTTGCATGTGTGCAAGTGTGCATGTAGGTGTGCATGTGTGTATGTAGGTGTGCATGTGTGTGTAAGTTTGCATGTGTGCAAGTGTGCATGTAGGTGTGCATGTGTGTGTAAGTTTGCATGTGTGCAAGTGTGCATGTAGGTGTGCATGTGTGCATGTAGGTGTGCATGTGTGTACGTAGGTGTGCATGTGTGTATGTAGGTGTGCATGTGTGTATGTAGGTGTGCATGTGTGTGTAAGTTTGCATGTGTGCAAGTGTGCATGTAGGTGTGCATGTGTGTATGTAGGTGTGCATGTGTGTATGTAGGTGTGCATGTGTGTGTAAGTATGTAGGTGTGCATGTGTGTATGTAGGTGTGCATGTGTGTATGTAGGTGTGCATGTGTGTATGTAGGTGTGCATGTAGGTGTGCATGTGTGTATGTAGGTGTGCATGTGTGTATGTAGGTGTGCATGTGTGTATGTAGGTGTGCATGTGTGCATGTAGGTGTGTATGTGTGTGTGTAGGTGTGCATGTGTGTATGTAGGTGTGCATGTGTGTATGTAGGTGTGCATGTAGGTGTGCATGTGTGTGTGTAGGTGTGTATGTGTGTATGTAGGTGTGCATGTGTGTGTGTTGTGCTAACCATTTTTGCTAAACAGCAGCAGAAAGGGGGAGGGGCATGGGAGCGTCAGCACCTCGCCAACCGCAGCGCTTCTCCAGCAAGAGATGTTGTTCCACTCGCCTTCACATCCTGCAAACACACACACACACACACACACACACACACACACACACACACACACACACACACACACACACACACACACACACACACACACACACACACACATTGAATTAACCAACATGAACTTCCTGTTTCAGACTCTTCATCAGCAGATCTGTGATGATTTCTCATTTGACCTTGTTAAGGCCCGCTGCTGCACCTGGTGAGTTTTAGACATTAATGGCCTTTATTCTTCTTCTGTGGACGTTAATGCGGCTCCAACGGCAGCGAGCCAGCCCCCCCCCCCCACACACACACACAAATTAAACATAAAGCAAGTGGCTCGGCCGTGGGAAGAGTGGGTTTTTCACCCATCATCACCCAAACATCATCATGTGTCCACCACAGCAGGGGGCCGCTACCTTGCGCCAGCGGGCAGGTCCCTTTTAAATTATCTCCAGGAATTTATGTTTGTATCCATAAACCTGAGTTTCTCTTTGATGCAATTTAGTATTTTAAGAACTTATGATAAAATTCTGTGTAAATTTAAGGTGTTTCGTCGAAAAGGTTCGTGCATTAGAGGACAATTTTAACATTTGAATGTTTGAAATGTTCTAAAAAGTAAAAAAGCACAAATCTTATTTTTTTTATCATTTTAAATCTTTTTTATTCTCACATTTTGTTCTTGTGATTTAGATCGTGTAAAAGTTCATTAGAGCTTCTGTCTTTTCCGTATAAAGGTGTTAAAACTCCTGCGTGTCTTTAGGATTTAACGCGTTTGCACAAGCGGCGGAGCTTGTTATCAGTGTGGTGAAACGTTCAAACACGCCGAACAAATAAAGCAGCTGAAAGGCGTCTTTGTGTGGAAACACATGCAGCAGGTCGGTTTCGATGCCAGGATGAGGTCAGCTCTTCACCTGCACCGTAGACGGACGGGACCGGGTCATCTGGACCAAGCGTCGGTTTTCCTGACTGCTTATTGGTTCGTGCTTGTGAGAATCAGCTGATGAGATAAGGAGAGCTTTCTGTGAACGTTCTGAGAACTCGTGAATAAATGACCGAAGCTGAAACGTAAACACGTTTTTATGAATGTGGGCTCTCAGTTCCAGAGCCGCTTTAGCTGTTTTCATATGTGACAGTGAGCGTCCTGTCACAGTGTCCCAATTGATCATGCGCCCTGGCTACTTGGCCGAGGGGATGTCCCTTTGACTGACTGGTTCGCGCGCGTGACTCTCACCCGGGAGTCTGGAGATCGAATCCCGCCCAGGCCCTCCTTTCTCAACCTTGCCACACATACCTGCGTTCTCCAGCCTCTGGTGCCGTAGCTGAGTCTGACACTCCGCCTGGGCTCTTTCCATCTCCCAGTGCAGCCAGCAGCGAGGAAACCTTCCATGAACCTGTCGGGACCACAGGAAATAAATCCTACAAACATCTCGTCCAGCAGAAGGTCTGAGCAGCTCTCAGGCTTAGCTTTTCTGGAGGAAGGTTCATGTTTCTGAGACCTGCTCACCTCTGACTGCAGCTCAGGGAGGACGTTTGTGATAAACGGCAGCGCAGGATCTCCCAGTGAGCTCATTCTGCTCCTTAGCTTTCCAGTTGGGAAAGATAAAGTCATCTGAGTGGATTCTCATCAGAATAATCCTGACAGCTAAACACAACCAAATGTTCTGCTGTTCTCTGGAAGCACTTTGTAAAAAGCAATAAACGGCGTCACAGAGTCGATGACAGCGCGAGGCTCAATGCTAACCTTTTTCCTTCTGTGGGAAAATGAAGTGAAAGGCGTCTGTTTACGGAACAAACCAGAGATAATCCCATAATGGAAGGTGTAATCTCAGTTTAGGTGCGTTGGGATTTTTCTGACAGTTTTAGGAGAGCAGCATCAGACACACGGTTACCGTAGAAACCGAGAAAACATGCAAAGGTCTCATTCCAAAGATAAAGAAAACTCATTACAGTCATCATCCTTCAGCCAGAGGTCCGTTTCTAGGAAGTTCCGTTATTCCAGAAACTCTAACTTGGGAGTGCAGAAGGACCACACCATGGATTAGCCGTTAGCTGGACTCATCCGGGAACGTTTCTGAGACCCTCTGACTGCTGATCAGAGGAACTCTAAGACCCAACCCAGCGACAGAACAGACGCTCGACTCGGTCAAAGGCCTGGGACGGCTCTTTATCTGACCCGCAAATGAACCGCAGCTCTGCTGAGGAGGCGCGTTACGACACCGAGCCACCAGAACCGTCAGGATTCTTCAGGATGTAGATTTACTGTTGCCACCTGAAGGACGGGTTCTGGTCCAGCTGATGGTAACCAAGGACACACACTCAAACAGAGCATACACACACACACACACACACACACACCGCTGGGTTAACAGTATGAACCAAGGGTAACACACTCAGAAACAGTGTCTTTGATGGTGTGTGTGTGTGTGTGTGTGTGTGTGCGTGTGTGTGTGTGTGTGTGTGTGTGTGTGTGCTGGAGGTCTGTTTACATTGAGATTTACTGCCCACCTGTCAGAGCTGTCGTCGTGTTTAGAACACATTTCTTTGACTTCCTTCACTTCCTGTAGATCACGTCAGACCGACTCACATGCCCACCACCCAAACATCCTTCTATGGGGCGCCGGTTGTAAAGTAATACACAGAAGAAGAAGAAGAAACTGCTATGGCTTCATGAAGTTGGCTGTTTAGCAGCAACATTTGGTCACATTTAGATATTTACGTAGAAAAGTTTTGTGCATTTGTAGAAAGTTGCACCAAATGACTAATATCTGAATAAATAAATGCATCGGTGCTTTAAAACTAAACATGCTGCTGACATGTGAACGAAGGCTGTAATAAAAGCAGCATGAAGCGGTTCTCCAAGGTTCCTTTTAAAGGATTTCTTTATGCAAATTCATTCATAAATCCCACCGACCCTAAACTCCAAACGTTAAAACAACGTTTAGATTCACGTTTAAACAGCCATGTGGAATTCGTCTCATTTACATTTGATTCTACATATTTAAAGAGCAAGTCGCCCCAAATCAACTTTATTTGCTGATAAACTATATAAATGAGTCTCATCGTGCTGAAGACACGCCTAGCCAATAATTTAGCACTTTAGTGCATCTTAGTTAAAATTTAAGTATTCTGCCAGCATCTGCAGTGATGTGGGCGTTGTACCGGTCTGCCGTGGTGAAGAGAGAGCCGAGCCAGAAGGCGAAGCTCTGGATTTACCGGTCGGTCTACGTTCCTACCCTCACCTATGGTCATGAGCTTTGGGTAGTGACCGAAAGAACGAGATCGTGGATACAAGCGGCCGAAATGAGTTTTCTCCGCAGGGTGTCTGAACTCTCCCTTAGAGATAGGGTGAGAAGTTCGGTCATCCGGGAGGGGCTCGGCGTAAACCTGCTGCTCCTCCAAATCGAGAGGAGCAGTTGAGGTGGCTCGGGCATCTGGTCAGGATACCTCCTGGACGCCTCCCTGGTGAGGTTCTCCGGGCACGTCCAACCGAACAAGGCCTAAAGCTAGACCCAGAACATGCTGGAGGGACTATGTCTCTCTCCTGGCCAGGGAACGCCTTGGGATTCCCCCGGAGGAGCTGGCCCAGGTGTCTGGGGAGAGGGAAGTCTGGGCCTCTCGACTTGGGCTGCTGCGTCGACCGCCCGACTCCGGATAATCGGAAGAAAATGGACGGATGGATGTTCAGCTTAAAACTGTCAGTGTTGCGCCCTCTTCAGGTAAAAACTCTGCACTGCATTTGAATTTAAATCTGGCATCACTATTGGCTAAGAGGTACCCTAGAACGTTAGCTGGTACGTTATGATGTCACAATGCAGTTGTGAGGCTATGTGTGTGTGTTTGTGTTAGCGGCTCCGCCCTCTCGGTCTGCCAGGCAGCAGCATTTGTTGCATTTTTCAAACAGGAAACGGGAGTGGAGTAAGACTGTGGTAGGGGGTGACTTGCTCTTTAAATGTGTCATGTTAATAACAAATTATTTAGATTTGATTATGACTATTTAGATTTAGATTTCATCTCAAGCACATAAAATATAAGTCAAATAAACAAATAAATAAAATAAACAGCTGGAGCTTCCTGTGCTCCTCTCACATTCAGTCTCGAGTTAGCCGACAAGATCCAAGTGAGCAACAACGGAGGTGAAGTGTAAACCTTGTAATGATGGTTGTTGACTTTTCTTTAGTTTGATTGCTTGTTGCTTCAGAACAGAAACCAGCTTTTGTTTTAGTTTATTTTCCTTTGGAGAATCGAGCCTGAAGCAGAACTTCATGAACAAAGTTGATGTTTTGTTTCGTTGTTGAGATCTTTGCCGTTATTCCTGGAGAAAAATGCTCTTTTGGGATGTAAAGATTCCTCCCGGCTTCAGATAAACAATGACAGATGAAGCTCCAGATGTTCGGAGTTCGGAGGTCGTCCACGTTTCCCGTCTCCAACGTTTACATTTTTGTTAGAAACAACAGAGGAGCTAAAAAGGAGCTGATGATGAGCGGTTTGATTTTATTTAGTCTAATGGAGGAGATTCACTCCGAGGTCCAGGATGAAATTCTCAGGATTAAATTAAGGTTTAAATATTTTAAATCCTGACCCCGGCCTGACCTCGACCCACATGAAAACGTTCTGCTGCCCACAGAGGACTGAAGCACAGATTCATGTGTTCACCTTAAACCTGCAGATCCACCTTAAACGTTCAGCTCTCAGTCAGGCTCAAAGCTTCAGGATGACAGAAAATCAGAAATGTTGCAAAGAAAAGATGAAATATCCGAGATTTTATTGGTTGTGATGTAATAAAATCCCACAAAACCCCACGAACTCCATAAAATAGCATGAAGTGAATCTTTTAAATGAATATTAATGAAGTTATCGATGGTCTCAAAACCCTAAAGCAACAAATCTGATCTTCAGATGAATCAGTTCACAAAACTAAAGCAGAAGGAAGCAAATGAATAAAACTGGAATTAGTTTCATTAAAATAAAAACCTGCTGGTTTAGTTTAAAGGTTTGAATTGTTTTAAGCTTCAGCAGGAAGAGAAGGTTTAAAAGTGAGTCTGAATAAAGTCAAACTTGATCCAAGAACAAATCAAAGGTTTGGGATTATTCTAGGATTAAGCTGAGTTTATTAAACACCAGATTATAATTAAATAAAGCTGTGAGAATAACAAAGTCTTACTTTGTGGATCAGGATGAGTCCGAGCAGGGACAGGAGGATCCAGTGTGTAGAGAGCATGATTCCTTCTTCATCACCCGTCTGTCATCCTGGGTCAGGTGTGCCTGGACTCCGGTGAACTTTGACCCCGCTGCAGCCTGAGAACTTCAGCAGATCGCTGCAGGATCCAGCGTGGAGCTCAGAGGAGCCTCATGTTGGGCTGAAGGTGGAGGAGGGTTCAGCCCAGAGCGCGTCCACGTTAGAAACAAGCTGCGCGCTCTCGAGCGGGCTGCGTGGCTTCATTACAACAGCGACCCCATGTGGACGCAGCAGGTAGGACAGGTAGCTGATGGGCTTAATGAGCTAAATTAATAATTACGTGAATTTTTATTCATGTATAAAATCTGTGTTAAGTTGTAAAGATCATTAATTAGTGTTTTTGTTTAAAAGTGGGAAACAAATCCAGCTCAGCTTCCTGAACAGCCTCAGTTCAGAGAAAGAGTTCACGTCCTGGACTGACAAGCTAACGGCTAGTAGTGTTTTTAAGGTGGTTTGAGTTCTCCAGATGTTCTGGAGGTCTTCTGGAGTTTTCCAGAAGACCTCCATGCCACGAAACATTTCAGATAAAAGTGTTTTGTTGTTTACACTTTTTGCCTGAATCGTTCTGAAGTAAAAAGCTCTCCATAACCCAAGGGATGAGCCAGATGGGATGTTCTTATTCCTCTAAATGATCTTCTGCAGAACCTGAAAGTTTGTTCTGATGTTTCCCTCTGACACAGGAACAAGGCGGACCAGTCAGGAGTTTTAGCCAATCAAAGCACTTTATTGCACTGTTATAGTGTGACGGGGAGCCGGAACCGGGCTCTTATAAAAGTGTCTTTCATCTTTTCATCAGGTGTACAAAACAGATCACACACACACACACACACGTGTGTACCGTACAAAATCAACACTATTTACATACGACACTCTCACACACACACACACACACACACACCATGCAGCCTCTCTCCTGTACCTCCGGGGTTCTGATGGGATCCACATTCAGGGATCAGCTGGTACCAGCAAACCCAAACCAGCGCTGAGCCGGTTCTGATATGCATAAAAGTTCTTCAGTTGAAAAACAGGAAGTAAACAGAACGTCACACTCGGTCCTCCTGCAGGCGTTAAATCCATCCAAACGACACCGAGCCAAAAGCTTCAGAACCAGCAGCGATGAACCATAAACTCTGATATATTTCTGTTTTTTAAAGGTGACTCAGAACTCCTCAGCGGTCTGAAGCTCAGAGGACGTTCTTCACCAGGATCCATAAACTCACACCAGCTGACGAAAGTCAATACTGAGATGCTTCAGACCTGTTGAGTTTATAAAGTGTTAAACTTGAGCTGAAAAACTGCGTTTCTTATATTTTTGGGTAAAAACTTTGATTTTTATCAGTAAAAATAACATCAGAAACATGAAAGCTCTCATGTTTGATTAGATTTGATGTTTAGTCGTTGATTAAAGGCAGATTTCATCTTATGAGTCTGACTTAAAACCTTAATCTGATCTAAATTTCAGCTAAGAACAGAAATTTGACCAAATCTAATTATTATTTAACACAAAAGCTCTGGAAGACCTTTTCTAAACCCCTAAAGGTCCTACTTGTGGGTCGGTGGCGCCCTCTGCTGGCACACATCATAAACAGCAACCACTAGGGCTGTCTGTCCCTTTTAGGCCACTGTAGTAACACTCTGTTGATTTGATTCATTTTCAGATCTAAAATAGGAAAAGATGAAGCTACATCCTGAAGAACGACTGGACGGTTTGAGCTGCTTATTATGGGATGCCGTACCAGAAAACCCAGCAGATGATCTGGGATCAGTTTCGTGAATCTGCAGCAGTAGAGAACATCCTGTGGAGGATTATTGCTACAACAGGATCTGCTTTCATATAAACTTTGTTTTCCTCCTCCTCCTCCGACGCCTTCCAGATGTTTTTGCAGTCAGAAAAACATCTGCAGTGTTTTTTATGTTGGTTCTCAACCCGACTCCCAGGTTTCAGAACTGAAACTCACTTCCTGTTTAAATAACGTCATATTTTTGGATCAACATCAATTCAGTCATCTTCTATGATAGCCCCACATCTGCAGAAACATCTGGATGCTGTTAAACCCCATTTAAATATTGATAATGTCATAAATCTTTATATTCACACAGTGCACTTTGCTCCATTTGGTGCTTTAAGACTCAAATTCATGAGTTAAGAATGAAATAAACGAACTGAGCGACGGCTTAAACTGGTGGGAAACAAACAAACCGGAAGCTGAACTAAATCTCCCCACAGACCAGGTCTGGACCTCCGCCGTCCGCAAGAGTCTCAAAGTCAGAGTCAGGAGACGGTTCAGACCTTCTCATCCTGCAGGTCAGACGATTTCCTCTGATCACACACACACACACACACACACACACACACACACACACACACACACACACACACACACACACACACACACACACACACACACACACACACACACACACACACACACACGCTCGGGGTGCGGGTGGAGAGGGCTGCATAAAGGGGCGACTACACCTCAGTGTTTTAGTTCCTCTCCATATAGATTATTATGTTTATTTACATTATTTATATTTTTACAATAATCTGGACGCTCCTAAAGTTCTGAAGGGAACAAAAACGTCCCACCCGACCAGAACACAAAGACGGGTCTGCTTCAGAACCTCCCGCCGGTGGGCGGCGCCGCCCCAAACACAGTGTTCCTCTAAGGCTTCCTAACGGTCAGGAGATGGAGCGGGGGTCAAACCGGGTCACAGCACCACTGAGTGATGGTCGGTCAGTCGGCCGGCGAGCAGAACTGACCGACCCAAACGAAGCTAAAGAAACCAGATGAGTGCAGCACAGAGAACGCGGGTCGGGGATACAGTACATGTTGATATGTGGGAAACAACAGCGATGAGCGCGCGCACACACACACACACACACACACACACACACACACACACACACACACACACACACACTACATGTTGTAGGCCACGTAGATGGGGTCTAGCTGGTCTTGCAAGAAGCCGTCACGCAGGTGCATTCGCTGCTTCTCGCCGCGTGAGTTGATAGGGATGACGCCGATGTCGGTCACCACGACAACGCCAACAATCAGGTAGTGCTCCTCCAGCACGGCTTTGGTCACCATGGGAACCAGGTCCAGTGCTTCCTGCTCGGAGCCCTCCAGCTCCACCACCACCACCAGCAGGTTAGTCCAGGTGAAGACGGCGCTGATGGAGACAAAACCCCAGAAATCGTTACCGGGTCCAACAGAACCACGACAGAGGGAAAAACCAGAACCTCGGCTCTGCTGGGAGGACTCACCACTCCATGATGCTCTTGTGAGCGCGGATGACGGAGGTCTCGATGTCGATGGGATGGTATCTCATCCCCCGCAGCTCCATGGCCTCCTCCAGAGCTCCCACCACGAACAGAGCATCATGTCTCTCTGTTCACACACACACACACACACACACACACACACACGCACACACACATGCACACACACACACGCACACACACACACAGTCAGACCTGCTGAACGCTGATCCAGGAGGAACAGGAAGTGGAGGACCAGCTCTCACCTCCGTTAGCGTCGGTGAGCTCGGTGCGGCGCAGGAAGCCCAGGTACCCGGTCCGAGCCCAGACCGTCTGTGTGTCTCCGAAGCTGAGTCTGGAGTTGAAGTGGTCTGACTGCAGGACCTCCTCTCCGTAGCCGCTGTAGTAGCCACTGCCGTTGTGGGCGCTGTGGACCCAGATCTGCAGCAGCAGCACAAAACGCGTAAAACTCAAACACGGTTCAGGAATAAAACAGGAAGCCTGCTGGTTCCGGCCCACCTCTCCGAGATGCGAGTCTCCCAGCGGTCCTTTGGTCTCTGGGTTGGCGATGATGATCCGAACCCCCGGCAGGATCTGGAGAAACCCAAACAGGTTCTGAGTAAACAGCTGACATCTTTGTTGTTTCTAACTCAACACAAACAAAATGGTTCTGTTGAGGTTTGTGCATCATCACACAAGAGGAAGCAAAACGGACCCAAACAAACGGGCCCATCAGAACATCTAAAAATAACGGGACGTTTCTAGACTCTGGTCTCCTGAGGGGGGGGGGAATCCACAGCAACGGCAGCAGAGGGAGGAGGAGGAGCATCTCAGACCCGCTGCAGGTTCTGACTCACCACCGTGGGAGGACCAGCAGCAGAAATAAACCCAGAACGTCTCCGATCTGTTGTCTCTATCTGAAACTTCTCCTGATGATCTGAGGTCTTAGGATGACCTTTGACCCACTCACCTTCCCCGACTCCATCAGAGGCAGACTGTGAGGAGAACCTCTCTCGACCAGCCGAACCCTGAAGGACACACACGTTTACGGGTTAAACCTCCAGAGTGGCGAGCAGAGCAGATAGACGGGTGTGTGTGTGTGTGTGTGTGTGTGTGGGGGGGGGGGGGGTAGTACCTGTCGTGGCGCAACGCCCTCATGTCCACGTAGACCGTGGTCGGGTCCGGTCCAGATGTGCCCTGTAGCCAATCACAGACGGGTTTTAGGAAACAGAAGAAACGAGGCTTGTCATCATCCCAGACCTGCAGACTAAACGTGTCTGACTCGACTACGGTTCTGGTTCTACGGTTCTGGTTCCAGGGTTCTTCTCTAGTTTAAAGCACCTGGGTTCTTCCTCACAAACAGTTTAGGAGAATGTTTCCACGTACGGTGGCTCTGGAGGGCCAACAGTGAGACTTTTGTAGTGTGATGCTGTTTCCATGGCGGCGTGTCTATGACATCACCGTACCTGCAGGCAGATGGCCAGGTTGACTCTGCAGCCGAAGGCGGTGCTGACGGAGCGCGGGTGGAGACCCAGGTCTTTGAAGAGCTTAGAGAAGGAGTGTGTGAGCGCCATCCTGGGCCTCTCCTCCGCCACCACAACGCAGGCCCGGACCCGGGACAGGTCCAGACCTCGAGCCTGGGACAGAGAGACACCTGGTCAGGTAGATTTACCTGTGCTCCTGTTTAGTAAACATGGAGGTTTAGAGTTTACAGTCCAGATCTGACTGGTTCTGATGAAGAAACGAGGGAATAAAAATCTCCATTCTCCGTTTTTCTTCTGAAGGAAAATGTTTTATGAGAGAAATCCAGAAATAAAAACCATTCCTCCTCCTCGCCCATCTTCAGCACCCCAGTCTCCATGGAGACTTAAAGACAGATAATCACTAAAAGTAACTGTGTGGCGTCCATCAGGGACCAATCAGAGTCCAGCAGACGAGGAGGTTTATTACTGCAGAGCCGGAGGCGGATAGGGTCACTCACACCGCCGTCCAACCGTCCACCTGTCAGTCGTCCTCACAGAGACAAACCTGCCTGCAGCTGGACAGCGGGACCGGTGCGGATCTGAGTCCGACTGAGTCCAGAACCAGCAGACTAAACAACAGATGGATGTTTTATGTAAACTCTTATTAAACTTTACATCCTAGTTTTGTGTTCATAAAGGTGAATCTCTGTAACACGTAGATAAAAAAATAAATATAAAATAAATATCAAATATTAATATATATATAATATAAAAAGTCATATAATATAAATAATTTAATATAGCATAACATAAACAATTATAATATTATATAAAAAATATAATATAATATAAAAAATTACAATATAATAAAATTTGACATAAAACTATATAATATTATATTATATCAAATTATATCATATATTTTCATATAAAAAATTATAATATATTATATAAAATAATATAATATACAATATTATAAAAATATATTATAAAATTATGTAAAATATATAATATAATATAATATAAAATTATATAATATCATATAAAAAATTATAATATAATTTTAATTTATATTATATAATATAACAAATTATAATATAAAATTATATAATATCAAAATATATGAATGATATAATAAATAATATTATATTATAAATATATAAATAATATAATATCATATAACATAAAAAATTAGAATATTATATTAAATTATACAATATAATATTATATACAATTATATATCATATAAAATTATTATATAATATAATATTAAAAATTGTAATATTATATAATATAAGATACTTTTTTTAATATTATTTAATATAATATAATATAAAACATTATAATAAAATATTATATAACATATAATATAAAAACTATAATATAATTTATTATAATATAAAATTCATACAAAATATATAATATCATATAAAAAAATTATATTATAATATAATATAAAAAATTATAATATAATAAATATTAATGTATATAATATAATATAATATAACAAATTATAATATAATATAATTCTCTTCTGGCACTCACAGAGTACAGTCGCTTCCCTTTTTGCTCCCTTATCTTTTTCCCCAAGGCCCTTTGTCCCGTCTGCCTACAGAGCGCTTCTTTGCATTTCTTCTGGGATTCCCTTTTTTTTTTTTTTTTTTTAGAAATGGATTTAATTAATTGGTCATTCAATGCGATTGATAAGATCTTTTCCACGAGATAGGGTGAGGAGCTCGGACATTCGGGAGGGACTCGGAGTAGAACCGCTGCTCCTCCGGATTGAAAGGAACCAGTTGAGGTGGTTTGGGCATCTGGTCAGGATGCCTCCTGGACGCCTCCCTGGGGAGGTGTTTCGGGCATGTCCTGCTGGCAGGAGGACCCCGGGTCGACCCAGGACACGTTGGAGAGGTTACATCTCCAATCTGGTCCGGGAACGCCTTGGGGTCCTGCCGGAGGAGCTGGTGGAGGTGGCCGAGGAGAGGACGGTCTGGAGCTCCCTAGTTGGGATGCTGCCCCCGCGACCCGGACCCGGATAAGCGGAGGAAGTCGACGACAATATTATAAAATAATGTAATATAATATAATATAAAAATTATAATATAATATAACAAATTATTATATATTATATAAAATGATATAATATAATATTAAATTATATATTATAATATATCATATATTATAATATAAATAATTATATTATAATATAACAAATTATTATATAATATAATGTAAAATAATATAATATAATATACATTTTTTGTGTTTAAAGTAAAAACTGATTTCTGAGAAAACTGAGTTTGTTTTTCGTAAATTAAAATGAAGTTGAAAAAAATTTAGTTAAACTGAGTTTTAGTAATAAATAAAGTTTAAAAAATATAAAATCTGTGAAAATATTGAAGCTTTTATGTTGGCTGTTTGGGACAGGATGTCTCTGGACTGGGATGGTTGGGACAGGATGTCTCTGGACTGGGACGGTTGGGACAGGATGTCTCTGGACTGGGACGGTGGACTGGGACGGTTGGGACAGAATGTCTCTGGACTGGGACGGTTGGGACAGAATGTCTCTGGACTGGGACGGTTGGGACAGGATGTCTCTGGACTGGGACGGTTGGGACAGAATGTCTCTGGACTGGGACGGTTGGGACAGAATGTCTCTGGACTGGGACGGTTGGGACAGAATGTCTCTGGACTGGGACGGTTGGGACAGGATGTCTCTGGACTGGGACGGTTGGGACAACGTTCCTGAAGGAACTTCCAGAACGTCCCTTTAGTCCTCGCGAGTCTCGTCTTTGCTGCTGGAAGTCTGACCACGTTAGAAAAGACAAACATTCTCTCAGACAATTTTCTGAGTGGTCAGAGAAGCCGGAGCTCTTCCCAGTTACTGGGAACTGGAGAAACTGGGAACAGAATAAATCAAATAAAATGAAACTAAATGTTTCTGTACTTTTTGATTTCTCTGCGTCTGAACCCACACCAGCTTAGTGATTTAGACATTAAAGTGTCTGTCTGCCCAGTTCCTACCCAGTCAGAAACCAGACTCAGAACCAGAACCTCCAGTAAAACGGACCTAAACGAGTCGTGGCACCAGGCTGACCTTGAGCGCTTCAGTCTGCAGACCGAGTCCTTTGGTGCAGAGCTCCATGACGCTGTAGGAGCAGAACGTGTCCCGCACCCTCAGCTGGCTGACGGCCAGCAGCCAGAGCGCAGGGTTGGACTCCAGCTCCACCGGAGGGATCAGGATGGACTGGTGTCCAGAATAAACACTGCAGACAACACAGGGACATGGTTTCAGCGGGACAGACCACAGCTGATGGACCCCCAGAATAAAATCTCAGATTAAAGACATTTTTATGAGCGTAGATTTGTGATTCTGGAGCGTTAACAGGAAGTGTCCAACAGCAACACAAAAATAAAGACGAGGAGGTGCTGGGACCTGCAGAGACACCAGAGGACGAAGCCCAGGCCGCAGTACGGGTCCAGACAGATGGCCACCTCTCTGGACGGGTACAGCTCACACTGCAGCTTCACCGAGCGACAGAAGGCTCCCACTGCATTATGGGACATCTGGAGGGACGGACACAAACAACATGGAAGCTTTTAGACGTTTGAGAAACAGGAAGTGGTTTTGTGTTCGGACTGGAGGCTTCCTGTCTGGTGGGTGAGGGGGTGGAGCTGAGGATGGAGCGGACCTGAACTCCGGCCAGCATTCCGGTTGTGGACACGCTGAAGTCCAGGTAGGCCAGGCCGTCGGGGTTGGTGGGTTTGTAGAGAGCTGGAGGCTTCTTCTTAGGAAGATCATCTGGAGATAAAAAATACGTTTATGTACCAGCTGTGAGCGGATCCCAGAACATCTGGGTTCTAACAGTACCGGTGTCCAGAACCGGAGGCCAGTTCCTGATGTCCACAGTGGCCATGGCCTCCTTGGAGCGCAGCAGCTTACAGATGACCGCCGTGGTCATCACGCAGGAGGAGTGGCTGACCTGCAGAAACAAAATTCTACTTTGTTTCTTCTTCTGTGGTTTTTTTATTTACACACAATAAAAACCCAAACTGCCGCTTCAGCAGCCACCGATCAGCTGATTTTACAGAAAACAGAATCAGAGCTCCACCTCGACGATCATCTTGACGGTGGGCAGTGTGGTGGAGATGTTCTGAGGGTGAGGCGGTCGCACCGTGATGGGAACACAGCCGGCGTACAGACAACCGTAGAACGCTGCAATCAGGTCGATACCTGCAGGACGCAGATGGAGACAGGCGCAAGTCATTCATCTCTGCTGGAACGCCGCTGATCCACTCCTCACGTCTTTAGATTTCCTCTAATGTTCTAGAGACGTGAGGAGCAGATCAGGACTTCTGCTCAAAGCCGTGAACATCTGAAGATCATCTGTGACCTGGTGGGTAGACCAAAGCGACGTGGTCTCCTTCCTGCAGACCTCCTCTCTCCATCAGCAGAGCCGCCACTCGCTCTGCTCTCTTATGCAGCTGTAGGCAGGTGAGGGAGTTGGACACCGCCCCCTAGAGGAACGACAGGAGAAGGATGGATACTTAACACCATCAGAAGAACTGCGGCTCTTATGAAGCTGGTAGAACAAAACCTAGCGGTGTGTGTGCGTGTGTGTGTGTGCGCATTTACCCGAGAGCTGAGGAGTGTGTAGAGGACGTGGTCCGGTGTGGTCTGAGCTCTCCACTGCAAAATCTCTGACAGAAACAAAAACTAGAAAAGAACAGAAGCAGATTTTATTCATGAAGCTGAAACTTCCATCCACTGATGGAACGCCACGCCACGCCACGCCACAACACGCCACGCCACGTCACAACACGCCACACCACAACACGCCACGCCACAACACGCCACAACACGCCACGCCACGCCACAACACGCCACGCCACAACACGCCACGCCACAACACGCCACGCCACAACACGCCATACATCTAAATGTTTCAGAACCAGAGTGAGTGACAGAGACAAAACTCCTGGTTGAGATCAGACAGCAGGGTGGTCCTGAGTCCGTTTGTGCTTACTCACCAGCTGATTTGTTTTTATTGCTGACTCAGCCTTCTGGCTTTAATCAATAATCAGGCTGTGAAGTTTGAGAGAAGGATGAAACTGAACTCGGAGCCCTCGGGCTGCAGAAAGTATCTACGGGCCGTTGCTGCGTTATGATTGTAAATCAACAGCACGTTTTAATGAAGTCGGGATTATTAGCTGAGCTGTTGGACTCAAAAGTCAAACTTCCAATCAGCAACTAAAGAGAAACATTCCTGACCTTCAGTTTGTTCAGAAAATCTAAAGAAAACTCAACACTTTGTTTTCTGTTCCGTCGATCAGCTTTAATCAAATTATAAACACTAAATTTGTCCCATCAGTTATCTATTTTCACCTGTGTGTGTGTGTGTGTGTGTGTGCGTGTGTGTGTGTGTGTGTGTGTGTGCGTGTGTGTGTGTGCGTGTGTGTGTGTGCGTGTGTGTGTGTGCACGTGTGTGTGTGTGTGTGTGTGTGTGTGTGTGTGTGTGTGTGTGTGTGTGTGTGTGTGTGCGTGTGTGTGTGTGCACGTGTGTGTGTGTGTGTGTGTGTGTGTGTGTGTGTGTGCGTGTGTGTGTGTGTGTGTGTGTGTGTGTGTGTGTGTGTGTGTGTGCGTGTGTGTGTGTGTGTGTGTGCGTGTGTGTGTGTGTGTGTGTGTGTGTGTGTGTGTGTGTGTGTGTGTGTGTGTGCGTGTGTGTGTGTGCGTGTGTGTGTGTGCACGTGTGTGTGCGTGTGTGTGTGTGTGTGTGTGTGTGTGTGTGTGCGTGTGTGTGTGTGCACGTGTGTGTGTGTGTGTGTGTGTGTGTGTGTGTGTGTGTGTGTGTGTGTGTGTGTGTGTGCGTGTGTGTGTGTGCACGTGTGTGTGTGTGTGTGTGTGTGTGTGTGTATCAACCTGGTCGTTGTCGTCGGTCTGACCCAGGTCTCGGCCACTGGCCTGAGCGATTCTCTTCCCCGACACCAGATTCCCCACCATCACAGAGGCGGGTCCGATCTCTGTGGCACGCAGACACAAACAAGTCAGAACACCGACCCAGAACCAGAACCAGACCCAGACCCAGAACCGGACCCAAGCAGCTCTGAGCTGTAAAACCCGCCTTCACCTGGCTGTTTCTGCCGTGGCTTGGGCAGGTTGGTGACACAGGTGTGGGGACACATCAGGACGTTACAGGGATGCAGCCCCCCCTCCAGGTACAGCTGTTTGATCTCCGAGAGGTGGATCCCCCCCAGGGGAGTCTTGGGAAGGGTGTTGGCCGGAACCAGAGCCAGACAGAAGATTCCCACTCCATGGATGCTGTCTATGGCCTGGAGCAGAAAACCCAAACAGAAACCTTAAACCAGGATTTATGGACACGCGGTGGATTTTATTTTCAGTTTCTAAGATTTCCCTGAAAAACAATAAAAACTTTATAAATAACTTTTTGTTCATTTTAAAAGTTTTTAAACAAGTTTGGGACCAGAAGTTCTGGTCAAAGCTGACTGATAGATCCACCTCCCATTTTTCAATAGGGATTACTATTCTATCGTCTATTTAGGACAGTGTCTTATATACTTTAGACAGTAGTTTGGGGGGGGTTGAGATTATAGAAGTCTAATACCCTCGGTGGTGTTTGTAATTCTATTTTATTTAGCTTAAATTTTTGTTTGACTACAGATTTAATTTGGTGATATTCTAAAAAGCTATTCTTATCCATTCCAAATTGGGAGACTATTCTATTAAATGGGATGAAGTCCAATCCTTCATATATGTGTTCCAGGTATAGGATTCCTTTGTTTTTCCAGTCCAGAAGGTTGATCATTTTATTATTTTGCAAAATATCAGGATTGTTCCAGATAGGTGTGCGTCTGCATGGTACTAGTGAAGACTCTGTCATTTTAAGATACTCCCACCATGCTGCCAGAGAGGTGCTGATACTAATACTTTTGAAGCCTTCATGTTTCCTTATGCTTGAGCTAATAAATGGTAAGTCTGAAAGCTCTATTGTATTGCAAAGTGTCTGTTCTATATCTAACCAGGACTCATCTAGTGGGTTATCTTGCAACCATCTTGGTATATATTGCAGCCTGTTGGCTAAGAAATAATAATAAAAGTTGGGTAGATCCAGTCCTCCTCTGTCTGTGGCCCCTCACACTCCCTATTGGACGCTCCTATAGAGAAACCTTACATAAACAAGCGCGTGTACACACACAGGTGCTCACATGGTGCTCACATAAGTATGGACTTGGGCACGTTCAACACATGTCTTAAGGCTGTCGTTGCCACTAAATGCACTGTGATTTATTATCGTGTGATTGTTCAGTTAAACAATGTTGAACTTATATTTCTTCATCAAGTTGACGCAGTGATAGCTTGATCTTGTTGTATTGTTGTGTCCCTTTTTTATATTTCTTCATTGTTTTTTTTCTTTTTTTCTTGTCTCTTTCTGCAGGTCTAGAAGCAGATTCTTGTTAATTATTGTTTATTTTTGTGGAACCCCCCCCCCCCACACACACACACACACACCTTTTGTCTCTTCTGGGCCACTCCCATCTGTACCGGGTCGGCCCGGGCCGGGTAGCCCCAGCCGGCCCCAGCCTGGCCCGGTTGATTCCACACATCCTTGTCTTAAGCCCATGTGGGCTGATTCTACCCACCAATCAGAGGCTTGCTCTAATGGAAGGTGTGAATTTGCTGTCAGCAGTGGGTGTGTTGGCCCTGGTCGGCCTGAAGCAGACCCGCTCGAGAAGAGGGCTGAGAATGAGCCTTGGTTGGCCCGGAAAAATTCCAGGCCACCCAGATATGTAAACAACCTACGCTACCCGGCCCGGGCCGACCCGGTACAGATGGGAATGGCCCATTCCTTTCTCTTTCACCTCTGACTCCGTGTCTGGTTGGAATTAAAAAGCATTCAAAAACAATAACAATAAAGTTTTAAGTATCAGGCGTGACATTTAAAGCAGACGCTTTGATGCTCCACCTGAGAGTAAATCTGTAAGGCTTGTCACCAGCATTCAGACATCCATTCTGTTTGTTTCACAGCCAGACAGGACACGGGAAAAAAAAAAAATAAAAATAACTTTCTGTTGGATCGTTGGACCTGAGTGATGTGGTGTTTGGTGTTAGAATGAAACCAACCTGTAGAACGCGGCTCATCCACTGGAAGCTGTCCTCCTCAGTGGCGTCAGGTCTCTGCTCAGCCACAACCACGATCCGCTCATCCCTCAAGACCGTCACAGAAAAC